>NC_086099.1:93248561-93548561 GCF_963921235.1 Mobula hypostoma | reverse complement strand
GCATTCTTGCTCCTTGGTTCAGTTTTGAAATACATTAGAAGGAAATTATAAGACAGTGCACCAAAACAATTGAGATGGGTTCTTACAGGTGCTCCTGGCATTCCTCGAGGACCGTCCTTTCCGGTGTCACCTGGAGGACCACGGGGGCCTGGGGGACCAGGAGGCCCTGGTGGACCAGGTGGACCAGCTTGTCCTTGATCACCCTACAGAGCAGTGAAAATGTGTGTGAATAAAATAAGACATGGATTAAATAGTTCTTTGAAGTATTATTATGTACATTGGCAAAGTCACATGGGAAGGTATCTTTAAATTTTACAAATACGAATAAATACAATTAATTTTAATTCAATTGTGTGACAATGCCGAGATAATTAAGTTAGCAGCAAATAGTTTTTTTTCTAATTTTAATGCAGATAAAAGAAAATCAAGAAAAAGTGAGAATAATATTTACAGTAAAGAATGCAAAGAAGAATTCTACAAGCACTAGAACTACCTTCATGAGGCGTCGTTTAATAAACTGCTGATCAGCCGAGAGGAACCCATGATTGACTCTTGGGTATGGAAACGCCATCTGATCAGGCAGGGAAAGTCAGAGTTTGGAGATCAGAGGTCAGAAAGGTGAAGGAGTGGCAAGGGAAGGTTTCAAAAGAAGGTGGAGAAACAGTTATGAGCAGCAGGTTAACATCTCTACCAACTACATATACTACTGGATTTTGGCTATGGAATAAATGCCACATCAATGCCCATATTATGCCACAATATGATGCCAAGGAAGCAGAAATTAATATGATTGATAATCCTAATCTTGATCCAACTGTCTCTCATCAATTTTACTAAAAGTTCAGATGCAAATTATCAATTTATTTACCCAGTTTTAAAAAAATGCCTTTCTTACTATTGAACACCTTTATCACAAAGCCCTAGCACCGTGAGTTTTAAAATTAATGCCAACATGAAGCTAATTATTCCATGTGCTTGCCACTAATATTAAAAATATTCAAATAATTCCAATCAGAACATTTAAATTTGATGTATCCTAAATATGATCCCTGCATATAAAATATATTGGTAAGTGGAATATTCAATCAAAATATTGATCACCCAAAAAAGTATATGCTCATCAATTTGTGAAATGACCTCTGTTTAACTGTCAATCTGATATCTTATTATATATCTTAAAATAAATCCATTCATTTCAATTACTGTATAATCATGGTGTATTAATTTCTGAGATAATACCCATTGAGCAGACTGGCATAAATTCCATGTGCCAAACCACGAGAATTTACAGTGATGCATTCAGTCAGACATTAGTCCAGCATACTAATTCTGTGTTTAATCAAAGAAAATGATGAATACACATATGGAACATTGGAACATGACCCCTAGATCTCACTATTAAACATGTGTTAGTATCAGATACTCAATTGAATGGAAACATTTTGATCTGCTTTATTAGATCAACATTTTAAGAGAAAGCTTTCTTTAGAAACATAGTCATTAAAAGTTCACGAATACTTTGGGAATTAGCTACCAAATTGTAAGATTTCTTCTTTCTCCTTACTGAATTAAAACTTATTTGAATTAATAGTCCTTCATTATCTGCTCAAAACTCGAATATATTTGTGATTCATTAAATGTGATCAAATTAAATTTACAAACAGGATCCTTTTGAAAGATCACTGTTTTGATAAAGTTCCCATTTCTGCTATCCCAAAAAAATTCTAGTTGGCTTGAAATGGAATTGCTTTGAAATTGGATCTATCATGCCGATAACTTGCATATAAGAACTGTTTGTGCATTTTTTAATGCTGTTGCATCTATTTCCAGTGGAAGCCTTGCCAAATAAATTGGATTGGACATAAATCATTCTAGTGCAGGTGTCATTTTTACTGACTTCAGACACGTACGTAAAGCCATCATCAACGTGCACAATTCTATTTCCGCCGTATCAGCCAAAACTGAGTGAAGTCCAGCATACGTTTGTTACTTCTCACAATGGACAATACCCTGCACCGTGTCTCCAAACCTGCACAGCCTTCATGGGATGTCTAGTTTGCTCTCTGTGCCTATCTATTCGTTCGCTGCACTGTTTGTGCTGGAGATCATGTCTATGCGCCAAAGCACTTACTGTAGGGACTGTGATCACCGCCTCAATTGTGAGACCGTGCCTTGCCGTAACTTGCAGCCCTGATGCATGTGGGTGCTGTGGTTGAAGAGGGCAGATTATTGGTGCGTTACTGTGGCTGCCATGAATGAAACACAATTAGGCATAGACTTGATTCCAACCAGGTAGTGCTTCAGCCAAATTAAACGTTGGTGGAGGTGAGGAAGTGAAAAACGTTCAAATCTCCTCAATTAAATAATGTGAGCTTTACTTCACAGAGGCCAACAGTGATGAATAGCTTATCTCTTAGTTTGATCAACTGAGTTAAGCACTGCCTTGTTATTAATAACTGCCTACAACTTCTTGTGAAACATTTAGACTTGGCAAATCAAACAACGATGATAGTATGCTGGTCGAGGTCTGACTGAGCATGCACAAGTTATCCACAAACCTTGACAGTGAGGATCTGATTAGTGTGCAGAGCCGCCACAGTCGGGGAGCCGGGCAGACCCTGGGAACACAACACAGCAAAGGAACAAACAAGGAAACACAGCAGAACAGCACAAGGTTTTCACAATTCAACTCAAAACACGGCACATCACTTTGCTACTATTTCTTTGTTTACTTATGAATTTGAGACACTCCCCGAAATTAAAATTGGAACTGTACTAAGATTACAGAATGATTTGCCCAAAATTGGCCAAGAGGATTTTTGCTGCATTGCAATATTTTTGTGAGACTTTCCATCGTACCTTTGTTTAATTCTATGTCATTTCAATTCTATAATTAATATTGTGTCTGTAGTTACAGAAGTATGATTACAACACAGGCAGCTAATCCAACTTTCCTCACAGTTTCCTGCTCAGCAAGATCGTTTTAAATAACTCTTTAAGTCTCAGGTCACACATGAAGAATGATCATTTGGCAGGATTTACTGGGGGCTTGAATTCAGTAAGTCAGTAAGTTCAAGGCAGCAATGATTATAGAAGTCTATGGGAAAAAGTGTAGGGGAAAAAACTGCTTGATAGGTAGTTTCACCAAATATACGTGTTGGGAAGTCAATAACATTAAAAATAACAAATCAGAAAATATCCTGTATTACTGCAGGGTTAAAATCTGCTTTAGGACAAACAGGTATTATAAGGTTTCGATTTCTAGTAAAGTAGTAAAGCCCCTTAAAGAACCTACTTCCAAATAAGTTGAAAAGAAAGAGATGGCGTTGATTTTTGGTTTTAGCATTAGGGTTTATTTCAGAGTCTCAGCCCAATTACTTGACTGGACTTTTCCTCAGACTGTGTCACAAACTTGTAGAAGTCACATTAAAGAACCACGGTTAAAGTCACCCTGTATGTGGATGACATCACTTCTTTCGGCTTGGATCCACGGCTGGGGTCCACATCAAACTGCGTCTCCAACCATGGGGGTTGGACAGAGTCAATGGCAAGAAGCATGAGGCCATGGCTTCTGATAATGGCTGGCTCACCTACCTGAAGGTGCTTGGTATCTCATTCAGAGGGGTCGAGAAAGGCAACAAGAATTGGCTTGAGTGGAGAGGGAAGATTAAACAACACTTCAGACTGAGGGCGTGATGTTGCCTCTTAATAACCAGTATGAACCTGGATATCACGTGTGAGGAGTTCTCAGGGTGGTTGTACTTGGTGCAAGTGTGGTCTGCACCTCAATTTTCCAACTTGGAAACGACCCAGGCTTCTTCACCAGTTGTTGAGACACTGTGAGCCTCCTTCGACATCAGTGTACTGACAGCCTGAAGACACGGCCCCTGCTTTTGGAAGGTGCAGGCAGAATATGGGCCTCCCAGCTGAACCCTGTAAATGACTGCTGCAGCCCTTGAAGCTCCTCTGCGCTTGCCTGAAGCTGAAGCGGAGAGAGGGATGTCAACAGAGAGGCACAGCGCACACCTCATTCTGTCTAGAGTTAATGCATGTAGAGGCAGGGAGTGGGCTGGCTGAATGCCTGCCTCTCAGCCTTGCTCTTGAGCTGGTCTTGTCGCCTTTTGCATCTGCCACAATCACCAGAGAGCAGTGTGCATACTCGTTGGGGAAATGCACACAGTGGCCACTGTATCAGGTACATCCTGTACCTAATAATGTGGCCTCTGAGTGCATATTCACTACTTTCTGCTGCTGTAGTCAATCCACTTCAAGGTTCAACATGTTGTGCATTCAGAGTAGCTCTTCTGCACACCACTGTTGTTAATTGAGTTACTGTCACCCTCCTGTCAGCTTGAACCAGTCTGGCCATTCTCCTCTGACCTCTCTCATCAACAAGGCATTTTCACCCCAAGAACTGCTGCTCACTGGGTGATGTTTTTAGCTTTTGTACAATTCTCTGTAAACTCTGGACACTGTTGTGCATGAAAATCCCAGGATATCAGTAGTTTCTGAGATACTCTGACCACCCTGTCTGGCACCAACTATCATTCCATGGTCAAAGTCACTTGGATTACATTTCTTTCCCATTCTAATGTTTGGTCTGAACAGCAACTGAACCTCTTGACGATGTCTGCATGCTTTTATGCATTGAGTTGCTGCCACATGATTGGCTGATTAGATGTGTACATTAACAAGCAGGTGTACAAGTGTTCCTGGTAAAATTGCCCCTGAGAGTACACCTAGAGCTGTGACCAAGTGGGTGGCAAGGCTCACCGAGAGTTGAAATCCTGAGAAAGAATTCTTCAACCTCTCCTAAACAAAGAATGAAGAGCATTCCATTGAGGAATGCGTTCAACACAGTCACTCAAGAAAGCAGCTATGATGCTGATCGATTTATCACCAGATTACTCTGTCATCTACCCAATTCCTCAGTACCCATCCTCATTCAAAGGCAAGTTCCAGGGATCATGAGATAGACCAAGTTGTATTCCAAAACTGCTATTAAATATCATTCTCAATGAAGACTAATGTGCTTAAATTGCCGAACCACCTCTCCCCATCGATTTTCCTGACTGCATCCTTGAATACACTTATCTTAAAACAGGGAGTTGGCACATTGAAACTGGGTTTCTGACATGCCGTCTCTTTTTCATGTTTCACCTTCTACCTTATCAATCCATCTGGTCACAGGAGTTAAAATTGGTTCCACAGGTGGAATTGGAGCTTTGTGAATGATGAAGATCACCCACTGAAAATCTGCTTTCTGACTTTAATGAGCACGCAGGACTAGCTCAACACTGCTGGGATTAGCATCTGTAATTTCCTTCGAAGCAGGTAAAAGAGCAACAAACCTCAATTAAACTGTTAAGTCTGTGGGGACCCTGCAACATAAGCAAATATGAGAACATTTCTCTAAGCTACTCTTTTTCTGTCGTCCCCCCCGCTGCCCAGTTCCTAATCAAGAGGCACCAGTTCACTCGCTGACAAGCCTTTGACATACTCCATTTCCGATCATTAGGAATGTGGGTGTGGGGTGCTTTGATGGCTTATGATTTTCTTCCTAGGAAGCTATTATCTTGAAAATTCGTATGAGATTGTCAACTTGTCCCTAATTGTGGGTGAATGATGTCAACAATGAATTGCCATTTGGTGATATATCTGCTGGGGAATTCATACATTCACGTCTTGAGGGTGATAATGAATAAAAAAACATTTACAGTTAATTATCAATTACAGATGCTGAAAAGATGATGCGAAAGGGAATGTTCATACACTAAGTCATTTAAATTTTCAGCAGCTATCCTATGCATTACTGAAAAACAATGTGTGAATAGTCATTTTTTTGTTGTTGAGCCTTGAAAATAAATTAGTTTTTTCACTGATGATGGAAGCTTTAGGACATCACCACAGCCTAGCACCATGTCTGGATTGGATTGTCTTCAAATGGGAACTATCAATTCAAGAAATTATTGACTTTGTTCAGTGACTTACAATGCTTAATAAAAATCTAGGCTTGCAGAATTATTTGAAAAGAATAATCCTTTTCTTGTTGTGTATATAAATGGCACCTCATTTATTATTTCAAGTTTGGCATTGTGGGGTTGTTTGGGAAATTGCTTATGAAAGGTACCCTAGAGCTCCCTGGAATACACGGCAGTTACAGTGGAAAGACAGCTACATTTCTAGGCTCTTACTTGTCAATTTCAAAATACTTCTGATATCACCTTCATTTGTTGAAGTGTCTGGTGAATAGCCTTGCTCTTTCTCACTCAAAAACCTGGGTTTAAGTTCATAAATTTGTGACTATTACTCTTCATTTTCTTTGACTCTAATGGCATTGCCCAGACAAGTGATAGAATTTCCATTTAATGTACACTTCCTGTGCCGATATCTCTGAAAAGTGGTTAGATAATTCAGTGGCCATTAAAGGAATAGGTAATTACCATTATCTTGCACTTACCATACATCATGAAAAATCCAATAGTTAATGGGTCAGGAACTTAGTAAACTTGTTTCCTCTACACTTCAGTCAAAAGCTTAATACCTTTTTGGCTGGATGTTCCAACTCAAAGCATAATGCTTTAATGCACTAGGTGATAGAATTTTATTTGAAACACCATCATTATTCATGATCAGCTAGTTCATGGACAGACATCCTCCCTGAATCTGACACTCAACTAGAGAGGTTGCCGAACAAGCGTAGCATCAGGCAAGTGCTCTACCACACGCACACTTTGCGACCATTTCTGTGACCTTCCACGGTGTATCACTGGATCATGAACAACACAGTTCTCGACGTCAGGAGCAAATCTTAGTAGCTTTAAGGGCTGCAGCTTGTAGTGCTGCTGCTTCATAGCTCCAGTGACCCAGACTCAATCCTGGCTCCTGACCTCCAGTGCAGTCCGTGTGTAATTTCCACATTGTGTTTTCACCAGGAGCTCTGGTTTCCTCCCCACACGCCAGTTACTGGCTAAGTCTTGATTTTAGTTAAACATTGTAAATAGCTGAACAAAGTCAATTGTTTAATTAATAGTTGAATTCAAACCAATCCGGATATGGTACTGTGTAGTGGTGGTATCCCATAAGTTCCATCCTTAGTGGAAAAACCGATTTATTTTTAAGGTTCCACAAAGAAAAAAAATGCCTATTCACACTTTGTTTTCAAGTAAGGCACAGCTAGCTACCTAAAAATTAAATGGCTCAGCATTTAAGTCATTACAGTTGGCCACTCCAAACTGCCTCCTTGTGTGGAATCTTAGGGGTGTTGTTGGGACTGAGGAAAATAACCAGCATTAGTGTTGGAATATGGGTTCTTGGGGCAGGCTCTAGGCTGAAGGGCTTGTTTCAATGGTGCTTGGCTCTATAAACCAGAGGGATAAGGCCTCCTCCTGCCTACGTAAAGGGGTAGGGTGGGTTTGTAGAGGATATGGGAGAATGACAGTGACAATGTGGGCTCCCAGGTGCTGGGGACAAGATTATCCTGAAACAGCTACACATCTTTAAGAGGTAGGGTGATGGCGCTACTGAAGATGTACGGCAACTTACTGGTAGATCAAAAGGCAAGAGATCTGACTAAAAACATTACTTATAACATCTTTTCTGAAGCAAATTGTGGTGAACTAATGCCACAGACGGTGAGCAGGCAGGCAGAGGTGAGGCTTGTTTGGGGGATGAGCTGTGCTGGGGAATCGTGAGGCGCAACACGTTCGAACTGGTGTCACAGACGGAGTCGGTGATGCTGTCGGAGAAGGAGTGAGTGATTTGGAGAGTAGTCAATGTGGAAGAGTTTCTATGCTCGTCCATCTAACCTGCGTGCGAGGCTGGATCGTTCCAAGTGCCACGTCGACTTGGTGAGATTGAGAACGGTTTTGCGCTAGGCAACCCAAGCGTATTGTGGCGCCGTGGTCCGGGTCCTAGAGCGAGGGACTACCCGTGCTTGGACTGCTTAAACACCAGCGCAGTCAGACTGCAAGCTTGAGAGGCGAGGGCCGTGCTGATTTCACCCGCTGTCCCACAAATGTTCACTCTTTCTCCATGCCACCGAGGCTGCGAACCGATCCGACTGCTGTGTGTTTTTACCCTGCTGGTGTGATGAATTAGGACCAAGGCTTGGGCCTACTCCAACTGCTCTGGGAGTGGATTTGGGACTCAGTCCAGTTCAGAATGCTGTTGGCTTGTTTCTATTATTTGCTTTTTTCCTCTATCTCTGTGCAGTGGTCTTTTTTTTTTAATTGGATTATTCAGGTTTCTTGCTTTGTGGCTGCCTGTAAGCAGACAAATCTCAAGGTGTATAATTTATACATTCTTTGATAATAAATGCACTTTGAATCTTTTGAATCTTGAACCGCCTTTGGTTGGGGGATCTATCAGTGGCACTGAAATAGGTGAAGGGTGAAGGTGTTGCATTAAGGAATTAGAAGATAAATAAAAGAGGCAAGACCTCAAAAGCAGTCATCTCAGATGTTATTGAGTACAGGTATTGGAAAATTGACCATATGAATGTTTGGCTGAAAAGATGGTGCAGAAGGGAGGAATATGAAACCTAGTTCTGGGCAAAACAGGGCCTGTAGAAGCCAGATAGTCTGCAACCAGACAGGACTGGGCCTGTTGTCATTGTGGGGGTTGCTATTAACATTGTTGGAAAAGATTTTGAATTACAATGGCAGGGAATGAAACCTAAATAGGAGTCAAAAACAGAAACTGATATAACAAAAAGGACAACTGGCCAAAGCAAAAAACAGGCAAATCACAGGTGAGAAATGAATTGGGCCATAGTACAAAAAATGTAAACTTATTTACCTTTTAATGGTCATGTTGTGCATGTAATAAGTAAAAATTTAACATAATGAGTAGTTTAAAAATTATTCATAGTTTGTAACTCGGAGTTCCAGAACATATCAACAGTAAGGAAATGTCGAGGGGGCTTGACTCAAAAGCAGAGCAGTGGAGATGATTCAGTAGTAAGCGATAACTTTAATAATAGACTGTGAAAATAACAAGCAAGGAGAGGCCACAAAATAAGAGTGAACAGGCACAGAAAACAAGGCTAGAACAACTGGTTGAGGCCGGCTGGTTCAGTAGGTGAACGAAGGGCTGTGGACGAGAGCTGGATTTAAATAGGCTGCAGGTGATACGTTGGAAACGAGTGGCAGGTGACTCCTGTTAGCTGGGTGGAGACTGAGAGGTGCCTGCCTACACAGGTCTGACAGGACCATCCCTCCGACAGCCAGTACCTGATGGCCCAGGATTATCTGGAGGGAACTCCTCAATAAGCAATGGATCCAAGATAAAACTGGACACCTCACACTTCTCCCCTCCTCAGTCAGCCAGGCACTGGAAATCCCATCCACAGTGATGTGAACTCATCAACCGGTGATGCCTCGCCGAAACGTCAGGACTTGCTGACTGGCTCGTCCTGACTGACCGTTGGCCTGCGGACAATAGCCAGAGGACAAGCTCACTCAGATGTGGAAGGGGAAACAGAAGGCTCACCAGAAGCGGGAGACACATTGTGGGCCCAATGCCCGGAGGGAAACTGTGGAGTTGAGCTGCACTTTGGGGAACCGTGAGCGCCATCTCAGCTGCTGACAGAAGTTTGGTGAGGGCAGTGAAGTGGGCTATCTCGAAGCACCAGTCTGTCACTGTCATGACCACCTGGCCCCACTGGCAGGTGGGAGACCCATGATGAAGTCCATAGCAATGTAGGAGCACGCACATCCGGGGACCGGGTAGGGGCCACAGGAGCCCAGAGGGCTGCTAGTTGGAGGAATTGGATTGGGCATGTTGAGGACAGGCAGTGATGGACAGACATACGTACAATGTGTGATAATGGTGGGCTACCAGGTCCAGCATCACAGAAAATCCTGATTCTTTTGTGCGTCTGGACAGCTGGAGAGGGGTGAGGTGTGGGTCCACTGGAGTACGCCAGAGCCCATACAGTTGTCAGTTGTGTCGGCTGAAGCAGGCTTGTGCTGTAGGGCCTGAGGGATCTGGTTCTCAAGATCCCAGACAATGGGGGTGAGGATGGAATGATGGGCTTAAGGTCAATATTCGTTTCAGCCAGGTAGAACTGTCAGGCTGTAGCGTTCTGGAGCTGGTTCAGTAGGAGATGGTGAAGTTGATTTCCTGGAAGAAAAGCTGACATAAGTTGAGTTGGTGGGCCTGTTGTATGGATATGAGGTTCTGATAGTCAGTCCTGATCAGGAAGGGCTCAGCATTTCCCATTAGCCAATGGTTCTGGGGACAGAACTGGGGTTCTGGCTAGTGATGTGGAAGGTTGCTCCATAAAATGCTTCTCAACACAGAGGGCCAGAGTGATGGGATGTTTAAGGTTGGTGGGCATCTCCCATGTACACAGCTCGACTTTCAAGTGCTCCGAAAGGCCGTGATGATAATGGGCCAGCAGTACTTCCACGTTCCAGCTGCTCTCTGCCACGAGGGTCCTGAATTCTACGGTGTAATCCAGCACTGAGTGTCAGCCTTTTCGCAGGTGAAGTATCCAATCTGCTGTCTCCCTTCCACCTCTTGAATGGGCAAAAACCCAGTACTTCTCAGCAGTGAAACCCTCATATTTATTGCAAATGGTGGTTTCATTGTCCCAGTTCATGGCGAACTAGGTCAGAGTTTGCCCAGTCAAGAGAGAGATGACGAAGGCAATCTTGGCTTGGTCTGCAGAATACAGAGGTGGCTGCATCTCGAAGTGTAAGATGCACTGGGACAGGAAGTTGCCGCATCGGATTGGGTTCCTGCACCAGAATCCGGGGCTCAGAGGGAGCAGGCCGACGGGCGTGGGGTTTCTGTACTGGGATGGAGAGTTGGAAGAGAGTGGTGAGCAGATGGTCAATGGTTTCCTGCCGTTGTCGATCATGTACTCGTGTCACGGACAACTTCCTTTAGGTGAGAAAATTCTGCTGGTCAATCACCATCCCATCAAGAAATGTAGAGGAGGCTAGTAAATTTCCAGAAGTAATAAATGCCAGCTCACTAGGTTAATTTATTGTGAATTAGTAGCTACTTTAGCTATGAATATACAGTAACATCATATCCATTTTTATTTCTCCTGTCGCTATAAAGTGTATATTGAACGCTGCTCGCTCACCTGATTACAGCTGAACTAAAAGTACATCGAGAATTATTGGCCTGAGCATGAAATTCTGAACTCATCACTGGTGGCTAAGAAGAAGACTCATGAGAAACAGATTTTGTTTTCAAATATCTTTCTTCTTTTTATCTGCTTATACTGAGTCCCTGCCTCAGCACTGCACCAGGCTTATCATCCTACAGATCTGACCGGACTCTTTGTTTAGAAAAGAATGGGCAGTTTTTGGGTAGTACTTGAACGAAAAAGTAGATCAGAGAGTCTCTGCTGTAATTCTGCTCCTAAAATGGCTATTGCAAGTTCTAGTAGATCGTCGAGTCATAAGGGTTTAAGAGTCATCCAGCACAGAAGCAAAATCTCTGGGCCAGTCAACTCTGCATTGACCTACAAGTACTCATTTACACTAAATCTATTTTTTTCTCTTCACATTCCTATATCCTGAGAGATTCTATGGCACACCTACACACTAGGGGTAAGTTACATCAGTTAACAAATCTACTGGCCTATATACCTTCAGTGTGTGGAAGGAAAGGAAATCCCCTTGAGGAAACCCTCATGGGTTACAGGGGGAATGTGTTGAATGCTCACACAAACAATGCCCAAGGTCAGGATTGAACCTGGGGCTCTGGGACTGGGTCAGCAGCTCCACCTGCTGTACCACTATGCTGTCCGTCTGTCCCATAATCCCAATAGATCACGTGGAAGAACATGCCATTGTGTCTATATGGCGAGTAAAAAAGAAAAGTTTTAACTATAATGCAACAGTAGCTTTCCATGGAAGTGTTAGTTATACTCAAAATACAGGCTCACTACAAGAGCTAGGCAAAAAACTGAAGGTGAAATACCAAATTGCTGGAAATCTGAAATAAGAACCAGGAAATGCTGGAAATGGGCAGCAGGCTGGATAGCATCCATGGAAGAAGAATCAAGCTACTGATATTTCAGCGTTCGGATGAATATTTTCATTGTGTGTTTTATAGCAACTTCGTACAGTACGTTTTCTGATCAAGATGTGCAAATGGCACCACCATAGTGGGCCGGATCCCTCATGAGTACAGCTTCTATCCCACTAGTACCTGACTGTCAAACAGACCTCACTCTCAGCAAAGATGAAGTCCTGACTCCCAGTCTACTCTCTCATGTCTCATGCACTTTATTGGTTTAACTGAACTGCACTTTCTCTGTAGCTGTTACACAATATTCTGCATTGTTTTTTCCTATTGCCTCAATATACTTATGTGTGGCATGATTATGCTTGGATGGCATGCAAACAAGTTTTTCACTCTATCTTGGTACACATCATAAACCAATACCACAATCAAATCAGACCTCCACGTCCCCTACTAAATATTGTTAATCTATCGATGTGATCCGGCTTCAGAACAGTGCCGTTAAAAATGCAATTCCTATATTCCAGGGAGAAGCCTGCACAAGAAGCACTAGCAGCTTCATTGATAGAAACGTAGGCTGTTTTTAAAAATAAGTTTTGAACATTATGCGAACTCAGGTCTCACCCGAAAGATGATCAGACGTCAGAAAAGCACCAACAGCATGTAAATATGGTAAAATAGGCCATCAAATCATTTCTTTCTGTCTGGAGCCACAAAAATAACACAGATGGATTTAGTGCACAGGAAGATTGGTCACTTTATCACTCAACAGCCGAAGGAAATGAAGTCTATAGATGGCTTTGTACTTTCCTTGAGGCTCGACATAAGCAGCAGGCAGTTTTCCTCAAGGAAGCTGCTTTGCAACTCTTACAGAAATGTTATTAATAGGAAACCATTCCCTCCTGTATATTATGCATCGCCAGGTATAATCCTTCTTCTCTTCGGAAGCCTGTGTCAGAAATCTTGAGTCATTCTGGTTTTGATCTGACAGACTGAGGTTGAATTTTTATTTCTGGGTCTGTCTGCTTGACAATTCAAGCTGGTGTCAGGAAGGATAAATGCCAAAGCCCGTGGGGAGTGGGGAACTGCTTTTGTTGGCATGTGGGGAAGGTGCGCTAGGTTTCCCGGAACGTGAGCTTCTCATTCCCTCCACCGCGATTAGGGAGAGCCTCTGAAATGTTTAGAGTCATGGATTCAAACTAAAGGCCAGCAGCTTGTTCTGTAGCACCCAGGAGATGCTGGAGGAACTTGGTAGGCCAGGGAGCATCTATGGAGCAGGATAAAGAGTCAATGTTTTAGGCCAAGGGCCTTCATTGGGACTGGAAAGGTAGGAAGACACCAGAATGAGAAGGTGGGGGTGGGGAAGAAGTTCAAGCTGCTAGGTGATAGTTGAAGTCAGGTGGGGGAGGGAGGATGAAATGAGAAGCATGGATGTGATTGGTGGAAAAGTTAAAGGGTTAAGATGAAGGAATCTGATAGGATGGTAGGGTGAACCATGGGAGCAGGGGAAGGGTAGTGATTGGCAGATGAAGAGTAGAGTAGTAGAGTAGGAGGTAAGAGGACAGCCAGAATGGGGAATGGAAAAGGAGAGAAGGGGGAGGGGGAGAAATTAGCAGAAGTCGGAGAAATTGATGTCATGCCATCAGGCTGGAAGATGAAATGCTGCTTCTCCAACCTGAGAGTGGCCTCATTGTGGCAGTAGAGGAGACAATGGACCAACATGCCAAAACTGGAATGGGGAGTAGAATTAACATGGTTAGTCACCGGGAAATTGTTCCTGCAGCAGGTGAAGCGAAGGTGTTGGACAAAGCAGTCCCATTGAAGATGGAAGAAGTGGAGGAGATTGATGTCCTGGATCTGGAGGCTCATGGGGTGGTAGCTAAGGACAGGAGGAGCTCTGTCCCTCTTACGGCGGTTGGAAGAGGTGATGAATGTGAATATTCGGGGAATGTAGGAGATACGTGTCAGGGCTGCATCAATGGTAGAGGAAGACAAACCTCATTCTTTGAAGAAGAATATTATTTGAGGAAGCTTGTACTTCTTACTTCGTCTGATGTTCCAGGGCAGTGATGAGGCACTGTCAGATAGGACATCTTCAAATAAAATGCTAGCCTAAGACTCATAACCTGTAGAGGTGGATGCAATATACCATGGGTCTATTCAGAACAGAAGGGGTTCTTCACATATACTGAGCATTTATCGCTCATTCCAAAACACTGACCTGTTTTAATTGCTGATTATTTCTTCAGTGTGTTTTTTCTTTGCCAGATTGCTGCATTTACAGCAATACAATATTTCAGAGATGCTTTTTTGATTGGAAAGCAGTTTGTGACAATGTGAAAGGCAACAATTATATTTCTTTCTTTTTATTAAAAGTTCATTCACTGCAGATGAGCGGGTCATCTCTTCACAGTCAGGTTAATAATTTCCATCCTATGACTTGCTCAAAAAAAAATGGAAACTGTGTTTGCAGGCTGCTCCAGGAAAGCAAGCATCATGCATTTCTGAGCAAAGCATTTTGCGTCACGGGTAGATGAAGAGAATTTCTGTCGTGTTGGTGCACTGGCTGTGCAAGTCACTGTCAGTAACGGCCACAAGCTGACAACTGCCACTGCGCCAGACTGTGGCTTTTCATTCATTCTGAAGCTGAGGTCTCCATCTGCAATGACCTGCTCTTTATCAGAATGCCTTCCTGAACTTAGCAATCTTTGAATAACCACCGGTAAGTAACAGACTACTCTTTGCAAAGTCCATTTCGCCTTTGAGACTTTACCAGAAGTTGGAGAAATCGATGTTCATGCTGTCAGGTTGGAGGCTACCTAAATGGAATATGAGGTGTTGTTCCTCCAACCTGAGAGCCACCTCATCATGGCAGTAGAAGAGGTTATGATTAGAAATCACTTTGAGACTTTATTAGCATTGACTTTTCTGTGAGGGAAGTTTAACGTCATAATTTGAAGGTGGGAGTTAACTAGAAGAAGTGAATTTACTGATTCAAGCACCAGTTAAGTAAGGGGAAGACGAGATTGGCTAACACCAAATGTTAAGGAAAGCAACAACAGTAATATTTGTTTTAGCTGGCCCGTTCCTTATAGGAAAACATACAATGTGGTAAGCTTTGAGTGCAAAAAATAGGGTTTGCACACTCTGCCACTGTGAAACAAAAAGGATCAGCTGCCTTTCTTGAAATCATACTACAAAATGTGTTGGAGGACACATAAAAGCAGATCATTTGGTCATGGTGGTTGACAGATCTGGTAACACACAGGAGTTCTTAATTTAAGTGAGTTGATATCTCAGAAGAACTGAAAATCTTCTCTAACACAGTTGTAATTAGGCACACACATCCCACTTCTCTAACACTGATATAACATGGAGATTAATGGAGGACACTCTCCACCTCCCTTGCATGCTCTGTGTGTTCAGACACAGTCCCCTACAGAAGATGGTTTCCCCTAACCTCTTAAGAAATCAGGAGGAGGAATTTTAACCTACTCCGTCCCACTTGTTAGGAATGCACTGGGGAGTGCCAGAAAAGCAGCAGCATAGTTGGGGATGGTTGCCGGGGAGCCGCCACCTGGAAACACTGTTGGTAGTTTGTGTTATGGAGAGTGAGGAGGTAAGGCAATGTAGGAATAGATATGAAACAAGCTCTATCCGTGTAGGACTCCTTTATATTGCTGCTTTGGGGGCAGTCGTACCGTGAAAGGCTGTTTATTGCAAGAGAGCCCGATGATGGGTGATCCTGGAACAAAAATGGCCGATTTCCTGGTTGCCAGGGGAACGATAGCAACTTTTAGATTCATGACCTCAGCAACACCTCGGCACAGTCGCTAGTGACACTGCCGCACGGCTCCGGCGACCAGCAGTCAATCGCGGCCTAGAGTGCAGGGACAAGAGAGTGTGCACTTCCCCCCTCTCTGGCTTAAAGTTTTTTCCCATATCCCAGACATGTGCTGGTTGGCAGAGTCATTGATTCTAATATAGCTGTGAGAGAGAACAGTTTAAAGCAGGGGTCCCCAACCCCTTTTTTGCACTGCAAACCGGTTTCATATTGACAATATTCTTGCGGACTGGCCGTCCGGTGGTGGGGGTAAGGACAAGAGTAGAGCCAAATACGTTGTTTACACAGAGACTACAATGACCATAAAGCCTTGCGCGGGCACCAGTGCGCATGCGTGTTTTGCGCATGCGTGTAGTATTGACTTTTTTCTACAAATCGTTTTTGGCGATTCTGTTGGGGGGGGGGGGTGTTAATCACGACCGGAATACAGGTGGTAAGTAGCTAATACACTCAATTTCGTTTCTAAAAGGGATTATCTAACGAATTTAATATTAAACACACAGCGCATATTTTCCTCGCATGAATATAGTGATAGGTCAATTATCAGGGGCGGACAGGGGGGATTGAAGAAAGTGTTGTACGAACTTTCAGTAGAAGTGGTAGAGGCAGGTTAGATATCATTTAAAGAAAAATTGGATAGGTATATGGACAGGAAAGGAATGGAGGGTTATGGGCTGAGTGCAGGTCGGTGGGACTAGGTGAGAGTAGCGTTCGGCATGGACTAGAAGGGCCGTGATCGCCTGTTTCCGTGCTGTGATTGTTATATGGTTATATAAGTAAGTCAATAGAATCATAACATTTTAAGTAACATTTGGATATTAAACACACAGCACATATTTTCCCTGTATGAACATATAAAATCATTACAACACATCAATATCGCTGAATCAGTGGGAGCCCTGGACTGAATACTTGTTTCCCTGCATCGAGGGGTAATTGGAGACAGCGATACTCGAAGGGGGTTCCTTACGTCCAGTCCATTACGCAATTTGGTTTTTGTTGCATTCATTGCAGAGATATGTTGGAAATGGAAGCAACGTTTTCAGTGCTTTCGTGGCTATCTCAGGATATTTAGCCTTGACTTTGAGATCCAGAATGCCGGCAGAGATGTTATGTCAAACATACTTTTCAGCCCGCCGTCATTTGCAAACTCGAGGATTTGATTTTCTTCCCGCGCGGGTAATGACCTCGCATGCGTAATGGCTCAACAGTGGGCGTGACAAGGAATGAGGAAAGGTGCAGCTGACTCCTATCGCCAAATCATACCGTTTCCTCGCGGCCCGGTAGCGCATACTTTATGGCCCAGTACCAGTCCGCGGCCCGGTGGTTGGGGACCGCTGGTTTAAAGGGAAGTAAGTGGGGAGATGGGACAACAGGGAATCTGGACTCGTTGGGCCAAACATCCTCCTTCCATGTCATATGAAGATGTGAAAATGGACAAAATAAGGGAGTTGCCTGGATCTATTTCAGTAATGACACAATTTGATGTGGAAATGGTCATATCCCACTCGGAAAATAAAGCAGCTTTCAGTCTCATGGCTGAATTTCTAGGGCAGTGCATTCCCACTTGATGAAACATTCCAGGAATGAAATTTAACACTTTAAATATTACTGTACAGGCATTCCCCAAGTGGCAAAAGTTCTAGTTACAATTGTGACTCTATTGATTCTTTCAGTAGAAATCTCAGGTTTCCAATCTACTTTTCATAAGGTGTTTTCCCCAGCTGTCTCAATCTATGACATTTCCGTTACTGAATGTTTTCCAGGGACATATCTCATTTGTAATTTGAGGAATGCCGATACTTTCCAAAACATTCTCAGCATTAAAGTATCCATGCATCAGTACCACCATGCATTGCTGGAGAACACTTATTTCTAATTACTAATATGCCAATATATTACATTCTGGCACAAGCCTCTCGCCATTGAGGACGACTTCAAAAGGCGGCACATCAAGAAGTGGCGTCCACCACTCAGGACCATCTGGGGCGTACCCTCTTCTTATTACTATCATCATGGAGGAGGTACAGAAGCCTCAAAGTACACACCCAGCATTGTAAGAATAGCTTCTTCCCCTCAGCCATCAGAATTCTGAATGGTCCAGAAACACTGTCTTGCTGTTCCTCTTTTTGTACTATCTATCTATCTATCTATCTATCTATCTATCTATCTATCTATCTAGCTAGCTAACTATCAATCCATCTATCTATCTATCAATCAATCAATCTAGCTAGCTAGCTACCTATCGATCTAGCTAGCTATCTATCAATCTACCTATCTATCTAGCTTGCTATCAATCCATCAATCGATCTATCTAGCTATCCATCTATCTCTCTATCTAGTTATCTATCTGTCTAGCTCTCTCTCTATCTATCTATCTATATTACTGCCTTAAAATAAAAAAATTGCATGACTAATGCCAGTGACAATAAACCTGATTCTGATTCAGTGGTTCCAAAGTGCATGAGAAAAGATCCTGTTTTATAGTATTTACGAAGACTTCTGCCCCTGAGGAACATTTAGTATCAAAACCAGCCCTAAGTCACTGTCCTGGTAGACTTAGAATCTAACCACTCTAAAATGTGCTGTAATATACCAGGATTGTCTTTTGGCCAGTGAAACTGACAGGAACTAAGAAATGTGCGATTTAAAAGAAATTGCCTTTCTAACAACTGCACTCAACACCACATGCCATGCACCTTGGACAGCTTCTATTGACAACTTACCCTCGGCCCCTGGTCTCCTTGATCACCCTGAAACACACAAGCACAACTAATTATTATCTTTGCAAAAGCAATGAGAAATTAAGAATTTTGCTTCAAGTAGGATATGTTATGGAAAGAGAAATATACTTATGCAAAATTGTATTCACAAACCTTGTCACCTTTAGGACCAGGTGGACCCTGCAAAAGAACAATTTGTCATCATTATTTCTCCACCCGAAATTGTACTCTTGAAATTTGCAACCAGTTTATTAATTTGCTTTAAAGAAAAGAAATACTTCATCTCCCTTTGAAATAAAAAGCTGCTGAATCACTCCCAGCCCTGCAATTCTCCAGTTAAAGGTGGCCAGACTGTGCATCTGTCTGTGTCAGGAGGATAGCCAGCTCATGGACATGGTCCAAAGACTAAAATTATCGGCATTCCTCTCCTCACAAAGGCACCACACCCAAGTTTAATGTATATGGAGCTCTTACTGGTGTAACTGATGAGTAGTGAAAGGCTAGGCCCAGAATATTGACCAATCTTACCAATGGCTAATGTGAATTAGCCACCTGTGCAATCCCTGTACCTTTTGCCTTTTATTCTGACACCGTTCTAGCTACCTCCTTTTCACAATGTGACAGCATATAAGTTTCATAAATTCTAAGCTGAAAAAAAATGAGATTTTATGGGCAGATGGATTCTATTGCAGATGAAGTGGCTTGTGTGGTCTTGAAAACAAATGTCTAATAAATCTCTGTCAGTAAAAGGGATCATCTTCCTCTTGTTCTGTGCATGTGTTTAATTATGGTGTAATCTTCAGACATGTGGCATGATTGATCTTTTGAAGGTTTGGAATTCCTCCACTGATATAGAGAACTCTAATAATATGAGGAAAATTATTATAACTATGCCAAAATGTGAAATGAAACACTGAAATCTTTTAAAGGTAGAATCAAAATTATTCTCAGTGTGTTATGTGTATAATATGCTCATAAATGCCTTTTAAATTTGATCCTAAAATGTTGCAAAATCTTTAAACCAGACCTTAATATAAAAAATAACATCATGGTACAGACACATGTCATTAATAACAGCAAATTAGCCTGCAGGGGAAAGACAAAGGGACGACTGTGTTTTGCTAACCTCAGCAATCGTGATTATTTTTATTTCGTATACTCTGACATTTACTTTGTGCATACACGCGTTATTTCAGCAGTTTGCTGCACGGGGCATTTTTCACATCAATAACGCATTGATCAAGCAGAGTTAAATACAAACATCCGGGCTGCTGCCAGATTTTACCCATTTGATTTTTTACAGAGTTGGTCCAGTTAGGGCTCTTGAGCTGACAATATTATGGAGTGAGTGAACGCGAAGAAACCCTTCATCAGAAATCTATGCCGGATCCCTCAAAAGGACAGTTTGCAGTAAACTGCGGTGTGATTCAGAAAAGTGGGTTGGATTTTCTCCTTGCTTGAGAGGAGGGTGAAACCTCAGGCCTGGTCGGGTCTTGGGACTGCTCATCTGCTGTTTCAATACCCTGGAACCTTGGGTCTGCCTGCACTGTGTGTGCCCTGCCTTTCTTCCTGTGGAAGTTTTTAATTGGGTATTGGACTATGATATAGATTCTGAAATGGTCCTCTGGCAGATTTAAGTGAAGGTGCAGGTGAACCTGAAACTTTTCTCAGATGGAAGGGTGCAGAACAAGTTACAGAGTCAAAAAACTTATTAAACTTACAGATTTCATTTTCTATTCCTCAAGGGAGAAATATATAGTCAGCAGATTGAAAGTTTAGTTCTATAATTTTTAGTTGACTGAACCATCTGATAAGTACTTTTCTAGCAAAATGCTGCACTAAGTGCCAGCTGCTACAGCATTACCCAACAGCTGGAAGCAAAATGCAAATATCCACTGTCTTGTAGGTAACAATCCTATTCTCCATTTCTTCCGCAGATATTTAAATATTACCCAAATATTCTCAACTCTGAGGTTGCACTGTCATAAAGAATCTGGACAAATTCCAAATTTACTCTAGATCATATTTATCTGAAGCCTTTCCGAAGATGATCCCGCAATATTTTCAAGTGTTGGTTTTCCGTGTGGAAAAGGAAAATGCGATGTCGTTGTCAGCTTCCTGAATCTTGACCTTCCATCGGTGTATCATATCACCAGCTAGTAGATGCATAAGCTTTAAGTTCATGTTTGCTTTGCGAGGCTCTGCACATTAATTGTGACAGGTTTAATAGCTGCATCCCCTGAGTAGGAAATGTGTGGTACAAAGAGCTTGGCCTGCTGCTGGCACGGCACTGTTTCTGTGATCAGACAAGGGAGGACTCATGTGGGACACATTACTTCACAATCAATGCAGGGAATCTGACAACATGCAATCAACTTGAAAAGCTACAAGGGGAGGAATTGCAGCTTCTGGTGATCATAAAATTCCAGGAAAGGGCTAAGTTCTTTTATAATTTCTTTTCAAATGCAAACACGAATTTTCAACTTTTGCCTGAGATATAATACTTTCAACCAGAATTGCCTTACAGGGAATAAAAATACTTTCTATTGATTGTAATTTAAAACAGGCATATTTATAAAAGCAAGCAAAGTGACACTGTGGCATTCAAAGGAAGCCGCGGTGGATGCTTGCTTAAATCGACCTGCAAATCTCTTCAATGATTATATGTTTCACATTCAATTACCTTTACCTGCCTCTAGTAATTCAGGATTTACAGCAGTGGCTTCGATTTCACAGACCAGTTACGAGAATTCAAGCATCCATATACAAGAGAAACTTTTTATCACAATCCCATTCAAAATCTGGAGCTCTGTGCTGGGGGTCGGGATGCGGAAATTACAGCACTGCCTTTCAAGGGTGGAGTCCAATTAAAAAGTGCAGTTCTATATATCAATTTATACCAACTTTACAAAGACTTGTCCACTGGAGTCAGAATCAGGAGCAGAAGAAGGAGAAAAGGACATCAGATGGAGCTCAAATGGAAGGATAATATGCAATGTAAAATTTCTTAGGGGTTTTGACAGAATAGATGAAGGAATGATTTGTTTTTCTTTGCCTAGGTGTCTTAATAAGCGGTCAGCCATTCAGGACAGAGATGTGAAAAAAAAATTCTCACCCAGGTGATGTTGGAGTTCAATTCTCAGTGGGGTAGCAGACCATCAGTAAAAAAGTAGGTATATTCAAGATAGGCATCAATAGATTTTTGGATGTGAAGGGAATCACGTGAAATGGGATGCAACAAAATGGTTTTGAGGTACCAGCTATGTTCCAATGGAACGGCTAATCGGACATGAGAAACAAAAATCACTTCTGTTTGTTTCTTACGTCCTTGCATTTACAATTCTGAAACACATATTAATCAAAAAGAGTGAGATACACTGGGAGAGATACAGGAAGTGAATGGATGCTAGTTTGCAAGTGTTAAATTGAGAAGGTTGTGCCTTTGTGGCTTGTACCGTGTGAGAAGGAAAGAGCACAGGCAGTGAGTTGGAACTTTAAATATGTATTGTGAATCTTACAAAACTCTGTCCAGGAGAGAAAGAGTAACAAGAACAGCCTCCCTCTTATTTCTTGGACACCTCATAAACCAATGAGTCACTTACATCACACTGTAGCACACATAATATAGCCCAGAACATATGGTATCCAAGAGAATGAAGATATTTTGACTTTTTAGTGATAGTTATGTTTCATCATATTTCCATTCACAAGATGGGGGCTTTTGTCTGAAGATAGTGAGAAAAGTGACCACCACAAAGAACTCACCCTTGGCACTGGGACTCTATCCAGCAGGAGCTGTGGTGAATTCAGATCTGACCTCCGTGGCTCTGTAACCAAGCTGGCCATCTGAGTTTCTCAGTGGAAGGAACACTTGGTGTTACACCCACAGCCAACTTCATAACCACAGAGCCCAGAATGTAAACATATATAACTGGTAACAGCGTAAAATACATCTGCCTGTTGTATATTTCACAGTAATCCTTCTCTTCATTGCACAGAATGGTCCCAATGCAGATGGTGAAAGAAGGAGACAAAAGAGAGACTGCAGATGCTGGAAATCCAGAGCAACACACAAGAAATGCTGAAGAAACTCAGCAGGTCAGGCAGCATCTGTGGAGGGAAATGAGCAGTCACCATTTCAGGCTGAGACCCCTCATCAGGATGGTGCAACAAAGCTTTATCCTTGCCCATCTGATTGTATCCCAGAAACTAAATACAAAAACCGCTGTACTCTGCCTGAATGGATGGTGGGAGCTGATTGAAAAACAACATTCAACAGGAAACGACATCAAATCTTATAGAGGAAACACTTGCACGCTGTGGGGAAAGGGCAGGCAGGAGAGATAAAGCGGCGTCTCTTTCAGACAGAGAATTCACAGAGACATGGTAGGGTCAATGGCATTCTTCTGCCCTGTGTTATTGTGTGATGACTGGTAAGTCTGACTGACCAGGAGACAATCAGTAGGAATTTGTAATATAACTCTGTCAACTCCCAGATGACAAGCTCCGACAGGCAGATGTGTGGAGCCCAATCAGCAATTAAACTCCAGTGGCAGTTCTCAACTCAGGAGGCATTTTAATTTACAGTTCTGTGTACGTGGTCAGTGCTAATATTCACTGGCTGCATCCCTCTTGAGGGGAGGGTTGGTGGTAGAAGGGGGTATCTCTATTAGTGACTAACATCACTTAAAGCTAAGCTGCATTAATTAAAGCCAACATGGACTTCTTAAAGAGAAGGAGGTGAGGCATGGTCAAAGGAGGTTCTGGCTAGCATTAAGGAAATCAGTTACCCTGAAAAGAGTGGTCCTCTCCATTTCTGTGCCACCAGAAACACGAGCTACATGTGGCAGGGCATTCGGACCATGATGGAGTACAAGTCCACCCTGCATTCCGTCTTGTCCCACCTGGAAAATGGTACCTTGTAATCCAGGATGTTTTTTATTGATTTCAGTTCAGTGTTCAATATGATCATCCTTCAGAAGCTGGTGGGTAAACTGTCCTCACTGGGTCTCAACACCTCTCTCTGTACCTGGATCCTGGACTTCCTGATAGAAAGGTCACAGTGAGTCCATGTTGGCTGAAACATCTCTAGCTCCATCATACTGAACACTGGCGCTCCCCGGTGCTGCGTTCTCAGTCCCCTGCTATTCACGTCGCTGATGGATGACTGCACTGCTAGATCCGGTTCAAACTAAATCGTCAAGTTCGCTGATGACACAACAGCGGTGGGCCTTATCAACAACGACGATGAGACAGAGAGGAGGTAGAATGGTGCAAGCCCAACAACTTGAGTCTCAACAAGACCACGGAGATGACTGCGGACTTCAGGAAAGTGCAGGCTGACTACTTCACACTGCACAAACATGGCTTCTCTGTAGAGAGAGTTAGGAGCACCACATTTCCGGGAGTGACATAATGGATGATCTCATCTGGTCCACCAACACCACCTCTTTGGTCAAGAAAGCACAGCAGCATCTCCACTTCTTGAGGCGATTGGGACAAGTGAGGCTCTCCCTACCATTTTAGCCGATTTTTACAGGAGCACCGTCGAGAGTGCCTTGACCAGTTACATCGCTGTCAGGCAAGGGAACTTCATGGCATCTGACTGCATTTCCCTGCAAAGGATTATAAGTTCTGCTGAGAGGATCACTGGGACCCTTTCTACCCATTGGAGATATTTATCAGGGGCACAGTGAATGCAGGGCCCTTAGCATTGACAGTGATCCCTCCCAACCATGTAACAAGCTCTTTGACTCCCCCCCCCCCCACCACCCCCACCACCAGGCAGGAGGTACCACTGCATTAAGACGAGAGCTGTTAGAATGGGAAGCAGCTTCTTCCTGTCAGCCGGAAGGCTACTGAACTCCCTGCCACTCAGGTCTCATCACGTATGAAGCACCAGTAGCAATATACTGTTTACTTTTAAACCTGTAAATTCACCTTGTTATTTGTTAATTTATTAGTGGTATTATTGCTTTATGAGTTATGTGTGTGAGTTACATGCATTGCGTTGTGCACCTTGGCCCGGAGGAATGTTGTCTAGTTTTGTCTACAGTTTAATGACAATAAACTTGAACTTGAAGGATTTAAGGATGAGGGACAGGAGTGGGTGCTACTGTTCCCCAAGCCTACTCTGCTACTCTGAAGTTCAGTTAGTCCTGACGAAGGGTCTCGGCCCGAAACGACTTCCTTCAGTTGGTCCTGACGAAGGGTCTCGGCCCGAAATGTCGACTGTACCTCTTCCTAGAGATGCTGCCTGGCCTGCTGCGTTCACCAGCAACTTTGATGTGTGTGGCTCATCTGACCTTTGTTTCCGATTCCACTTTCCTGCCCAATCCCACAACCACTGATTCCTTATGGGTCCAAAACCTACCTGTCTTGGCCTTGAATATTCTTCACAGCTCTCATGGGTAGAGAATTCCAGAGATTAAAAATTCTCTGAAGTTCTATCTCATCTCAGCCTACAGGTTGGCCCCCAAACCTGAGACTTAGGTAATAACTTTAGATACCCTGCCAGCAGCAATCTGCACCATCCACATGTATGTTCCTGTCCTCTTTGTGATAACATTAGCTCACTACTTCTCAAAGCAGTTGTACTTTTGAGGTAATACCCAAATCAAATTACACTCAAGCCATCCACTGTAACAAGCCTACTTCAGAACCTTATATATTTTAATTAGATCACCTCTCCCAAAACCACAGAGGGTAGAGTTCCCATTCTGCTGAATGTTCCCTCATAAAGCCAACTCATTTATTTCCGGAATCTGATACATTTTTTGTTGACCAAAGGTATTAGGAGATAAAGAGATGAGATGGGCATGTGAAGGAAAATCATAGACCTGCCATGATCTCATTGAATTATATAAAAGGCTCTGAGGAATAAATGGCCTACTCCCGTTTCCAGTTTCCGGAGTGAATGGGTGACTTGGGCTCTGAGTGTCGGGAAGTTTGAAAATGTTCCAGAGCTGGAAGAAGGCAATACTGTCGATGAATTTAATGGTGTGTTAAAAGCTCAACACTGGGTCAAGAAGCATACCAAAACTACACAATTTTTAAAAAACTTACTTTAAGAAACTAGGATATGATTAATTTGTCCCCCTAGTTAAACAAATCATCTGTTGATTTGCCACCTTCAACCCTGGGTGATTAAAACATCCAAATAAGATGGAAGTTAAGTCATGGGATCAAAAAATATTTGGGAAATATATTTGGAGGAGAGGCTCTTAGCTGGTGATTTATGTCAACAGTATAACATATGCCTGTGGGACTTTTTAAGCAGCAAAGTAAAAGAAACACTGCAGGAGACACAGACCCATAAAAGACAGTAATTGAAACAATCTGGTAAGAAACTACCAGTAGCTGTCTGGTTCCAGAGCGTAGTGCAAGCGGCTGGGTCGTAGGCAGGGAGTGTGACAACAGAAGAGAGGAGTGTGACTACTCAGTGTAAAGTAATGCATCTGTTAGAGATCATATTTCTTTGGACAAATTATTTTATGCCTTTGTGCTAATATTCATGGTTAAAGAGCGATTTTCCATATGTGTATCAAAGTAACATGTGGCTTCAAAATAAGGCTAAATACACAGGCGGACAACACTTGATTGTGAGGGTGAGGAGTCAGACTAAAACTGAGACGTTCTAGAGAAAGGCATTCATCCACAATTCTAAAGGTACATTATAATAATTACATTATAAAATACAACCCATTAACTCTTTGTGTCCTGAAGGACCATTTCTAGTGTTCTACAAAAATGATTGTACGAGTATGCATGAAATATGGAATTATGGAATTTAATAAAGAGCAAGTATTCCCCCCGCCCTAACAGCGATAGAGTTCCTCCTGTCCTCACCTACCACCCCGTGAGCCTCCACATCCAACACACCATTCTCCACAACTTCCGCCATCTCCAAAGGGATCCAACCACCAAACACATCTTTACCTCGCCCACTCCCCCACTTACCACTTTCCACAGGGATCACTCCCTCTGGTACTCCCTTGTGCATTTGTCCTTCCTCATTAATCTCCCTCCCGGCACATAAACCTGCAAGTGGCCAAGCTGCCCATTTACCTCCTCCCTCATCTTCATTCAGGACCCCAAACAGTCCTTCCAGGTGAGGCAACACTTCTGCTGGGGTTGTCTACTGTATCCGGTGCTCCTGATATGACCTCCTCTACATCGCTGAGACCTGTTGTAAACTGGGAACCACTTTGTTGAGCACTTCCACTCCATCTCCCTAAAGCATAAATTCCCGGTGGCCAAACATGTTTTGATTCCCATTCCCATTCCGACATGTTGGTCGGTGACCTCCACTTGTGCCAAGATGAGGCCACCCTTGTGTCGGAGGAGCATCACATTATACTTCATTGGGTAGCCTCCACCCTGATGCATGAATATTGATTTTTCCTTCCAGTTACAAAAAATCCCCCCCCCCTGCCCTCTTCTATTCCCCACTCTGGTGTTTTATCTCTTCTCACCTGTTTATCACCTCCTTCTGGGTCCCTTCCTCCTTCCCTTTCTCCTATGGTCCATTCTCCTCTCCTATCAGATTCCTTCCTCTCCAAACCTTTACCTTTCCCATCCAATCACAAACAAAAGAAAATCTGCAGATGCTGGAAATCTAAGCAACACACACAAAATGCTGGAGGAACTCAGCAGGCCAGGCAGCATCTATAGAAAAGAGTATAGTCGACTTTTCGGGCCGAGACCCATCCGCAGGACCCTTTCCCACCTACTTGACTTCACGTATCATCTTCTAGCTATCCTCCTTCCCCTCCCCCAATGTTTTTTATTCTGGAATTTTCTCCCTTCGTTTCCAATTCTAAAGAAGGGCCTCGGCCTGAAACATCGACAGTTTACCCTTTTCCAAAGACGCTGTCTGACCTGCTGAGTTCCTCCAGCATTTTGTGTACGTTGTTCAGAATTTGCTTTAATTGTTTTACCTTAAAAAGGAATATTAGCAAAAGTGCCTGAGATTATCAACAGTATATCAGTCATATTAAATAACTGGTTTATTTGCCTCATGATTAGCATTTCCCTAGGATTGTTTAGGGGTAAAAAGAAGAAAAACATGTAATTGATGTAGTCCATAAATTCTTTGACAGAGAACTATTTTAGTGAAAAAGAGGACTATAAAAGGATTTGGGAAGCATGCAGGAAAAAGAAAACAGACAATGGAAAGGAAATGTGAAGGAAACTTTGAAAATGAATTTAAATATAAACATTGAAAGGACCTGGATTGTGACAGGATGCGGAATGATGGGCCAGGGGATGTTACGTGTAATAAGGTTATGGATCACTAAAGCTGTGAGTTGGCTGGAGGAATAGACGCTTGAAATAGATTTTGCCCAAGATTAACTTTTCATATTTACCATTCTTCATCTCAGTACTATTTAGAAATTTGTAAGACCAATTTTAATTACAAATAATATGCACAATATGTCAGACTCTATAAAGACATGGATGCACCTTGTGTCCACCTCTTCCTACCATCAATCAACACAAAAAATATAGCATAGTTGACAGATATGACAACTTGCAAAGTGAACAGAAACATCTAAAAAGATTATCATTTTTCTGGCATAGTAATAGATAAGGTTAATTTTATTTATCTTTTGTACATCGAAACATCGAAACGGAGTGAAGCGGAGCATTTGCGTCAATGACTGGCAGAGTCCAAGGATGTGCCTGGGGAAGCCCACAAGGCTTGGCCTGCTTCTGACATCAACATAGCATGCCCTCAGCTCACTAATCCTTTGGCATGTGGGAGGAAATCAGAGCCGCAGGAGGAAACCCATGCTGTCATGGGAAGAATGTACAAACTCCTTACAGGTATCTGCGGGAATTAAACCCTGATTGCTGGCTCTGTTAAGCAAGTCACTAGCCGTTATGATACCGGGGTGTCTCCGGCAGCTTGGCTCTAAACTATTTGTGACACAGAGTCGGAAACATACGGGGAAGGCGTAGCTGTTATTGAAGTGGTACAATCGTTCCCTGGCGATGATCATGCATGCAGCAGGAGGAGGACGGCTATGTGGTTGAATTGTGAATACAAAAGCTCCACAGGACTAAAGGAATTACAACAATATTCCACCTTTCCAGGTGCTTAAAGATGTTCTCATTCTTCTAGAATTGCATATTAAAATCTTTTAAAACTACAGTTTTAAATTGTGGGTTGGCCAATGAGATTGACTGTTTACAAAACACTTAATACTATTACTTATATTTCTGAAGATTTGAGTAAACAGCAAAAAAAAATTGGGAATGACAAATGATGTAAATTCTATGAAATAAGATGTAATAGTTTCTTATAGTCTGCTGGTGCTTTTATTTATAAGGTAAGTAATTCTGTTCTGAACTGGAACCTATCCTTACAGTATCTGCTACAACTCAATTTCTTGTTTCCTTCGGTAGTTCACCAATTATTTAGTCTTCTGACTGCTGGATTTTACTAAGATTTTTTTTTTCCCCAGAAGAAACCTATATTTCCAAAGCATAATGGAAAAATCCTAAACCATTTGAGATTTTACTCGTGTTTGTATGCACCTGCTTCTGTTTTTAAAACCAGCAGTCAATGTTATTCAAACAGTGAACATGAGGAAGCAGGAAGTAGAGCAAGGCAATTTATCTACTGCACTGCATCTCAACTTTAGTTAAGCTTTTAAATATTAAATTCATTGCAGATAAATTGTTTGTGCAGAGGAAGGAACTAATCCTCCCAAAATTGAAATGACTCTGAAATGAGTTGTGCCCATAAAAAAAAGTCAATATAATTGATTTTCAAGATGTGTATTTTCTTTTTCTTCTCACAAGGGACAAAGATCTGAAACTATGTAAGCTAGCAAACTTGCATCATTGATTGCTTCTCTTGGCCCCTGAATGCTGCCAATCATGATCAAGGAACTAGTGCTAGCGAGCAAAGGTCAACGGTGCAAAGGCATGAAAGGCACACTTTCAGTTTTTTGATTGTCCCAGGAGGAAAACAAAACAAACATCCTGAAAATCAATCATCTTTCGTGGAAGCATCTTGAGTCCAATACAGTTTGGACAGTGTCCGGTGGTACTGGAACATTACATAATATCAATAGCAAAGGGTTTGGATTTCATATTATAACAACAAAAAAAACACTTTGCTGGCATAAAATTTCCTTAGTTGGGTTGGGAAATGCTTTCCTAAAATAAATGTGGGAGCCCTCTTCTCAAATGAATTGTGGAGCTCTTTCTTCACATGGAATGAGAAGACCTATGCAGATGCAGAGGTGAACCCGAAACCTAATATGACACTTATGCCCCGTGTACCTCTAAAAAAAACATATCCTTGCTTGTAAAGACAAAACATCACTTAGAAGATACTGTGATGATGTGCAAGAAGGTCTTGTGATCAGATGAGACTAAAATGGTACTTTTTGGCCTCAACACTAAGTGGTAAATGTGGTGTAAATCTCATACCGCACATCAGCCAGGTAACACATCCCAGCTGTAAAGTATGCTGGAGGTAGCATCGTGCTATGGGGATGCATTTCAGCAGCAGGGACTGGATATCTGTTCAGGATTGATGGGAAGATGAATGCTGCTAAATACAGATAGATACTGGATAAAAACCTGCTCGCCTCTGCCAGAAAGCTTAAACTGAGAAGGAAGTTTGTCTTTCAGAATCAGAATCAGGTTTATTATCACCAGCATATATTGTGAAATTTTTAATAACTTTGTGGCAGCAGTACAATACAAGATAAAGATAGAGAAAAAATAAGTAGATCAATTACAGTAAGTATATATGTTTTAAATAGAATTAAAATAGTGCAAAAACAGAAATAATATTATTAAAAAAGTGAAGTAGTGTTCAATGTCCATTTAGGACGCAGATGGCAGAGGGGAAGAAGCTGTTCCTGAATCGTTGAGTGTGTGCCTTCAGGCTTCTGTACCTCCTTCCTGATGGTAGCAATGAGAGGAGGGCATGTCCTGGGTTGTGGAGATCCTTAATGATAGATGCCGCCTTCCTGAGGCACCGCTCCTTGAAGATGTTTTGGATACTACAGAGGCTATTGCCCATGATGGAGCTGACTTAAGTTTACAATTCTCTGTAGCTTCTTTTGTTCCTGTGCAGTAGCCACCCCACCCCACACCAGCCAGTCAGAATGCTCTCCATGGTACATCTATAGAAGCTTTGAGTGTTTTAGGTGACAAAACCTAATCTCTTCAAACTCCTAATGAGATATGGATGCTGTCTTGCCTCCTTTATAGCTGCATCAACGGGTTGGGATCAGGTTAGATCCTCAAAGATATCGACACCCAGGAACTTGAGAATATCCACTTTCTCCACTTCTGATTCCTGTATGAGGATTGGTTCGTGTTCCCTCGTCTTACCCTTCCTGAAGTCCACGATCAGCTCTTTGAGTGCAAGGTTATTGCTGTGACACCACTCAACTAGCTGGTGTATCTCACTCCTGTATGCCCTCTCATCTCCATCTGAGATTCTACCGACAATGGTGTTATCAGCAAATTTATAGATGGTATTTGAACTATACCTGGCCACACAGTCGTGGTATAGAGGGACAAAGCACACTGCCAGAACAACAATGTAGTGGCCTCAAATGAAAAACATTGATATCCTTAAGTGGCCCAGTCAAAGTCTTGACTTTAACCTGATCAAACATTTCTGGCAAGACCTCAAGACTGGCTGTCCACTGCCACTCCCCAACTAATCTAGAACAGTAATTTTGCGAGGAGGAATGAACAAACCTTGCTCCATCATATTGTGCAAAGCTAATAGAGACTTATCCAAAAAAGACTACTGGCTGTAATAGCAATGAGAGGTGGTTCAAGTGTATACTGAGCATAGGGGAATGAATCATTTGAACTCCTGACTTTTCAGCTTTTGAATTTTTAGTTTTCATGCTTTACAATTTTCCCTAGTTTTCCTACTGTGAAAAAGGAGCATGTGACTCACAAATAAATTTTTTCCTTTAAATTTATCAAAATCCCTGGTTGTAAAACTCATTTATGTGAACAATGGGGTGGGGGCTGAATACTGTACTTTTACAAGCCACTGTATATTTGTTTTGGTGGATTCCTTAGCCACAGTAAAATGCCCCTAGTGTATAGCTGACAGTTACAATTTGTGGGGAGTTGATAGGAATGTGAAAAAGATAGATTCAAGGCAAATTAGTGGGGATAGAAGTGTTCTTGATTTTATAAGGAAAATTTGAATATGGAAGAATGTTCAGAGCACACAGAACTCCGCTATATTGAAGACATGGTTGGGGAATTACTTCCCTTAATTATTGGTACCATAATTATTTCATTAGGCTTTGGCTACTCAAAATGTGAAAAAGCTTTGTGAGAAGGGGAACTTAATGGTAGATCTTCTTAAACAGACATGACTGGTATAGATTAAATAATTACATTGCAGTCAAACAAGAAATAACCATAAAACTGCTTGAGGATCTATAGAAATAGAATAAAATAGACTCAAAGTTCAATGTTCAAAGTAAATTTATTATCGAAGTGCATAGATGTCACTATATACGACCCTGAGATTCATTTCCTTGCGGACATCCTCAATAAATCAATAAAATAATAACCATAACAGAATCAATGAAAGACCACCCAGCCTGGATGTTCAACCAGAGTGCAGAAGACAACAAACTGTGCAAATACAAAGAGAAAAAATAATAATAAATAAATAAGCAATAACTATTAAAAAATTTGATGAAGAGTCCTTGAAAGTGAGTCCATTGGTCGTGGGAACAGTTCAGTGATGGGACGAGTGAAATTGATTTAAGTTATCACCTCTTGTTTAAGAACCTGATGGTTGAGGGGGTAATAACTGTTTCTGAACCTGGTGGGGTGAGTCTTGAGGCTCCTGCACCTTCTTCCTGATGGCAGCAGCGAGAAGAGAGCATGTCCTGGGTAGTGAGGGTCCTTGATGATTGATGCTGCTTTCCAGCGACAGCATTTCATGTAGATGTGCTCAATGGTGGGGAGACCTTTACCCGCGATGGACTGGGCAATATCCTCTACTTTTCGTAGTACTTTCCATTCAATGGCATTGGTGTTTCCATACCAGGCTGTGATGCAGCCAGTCAATATACTATCTACCACACATCTGTAGAAGTTTGTCAAAGTTTTAGACGCCATGCTGAATCTTCGCAGACTCCTAAGGAGGTAGAGGTGCTGCTGTGCTTTCTTCGTAATGGCACTCGCACGCTGGGTCCAGGACAGGTCCTCCACAATTAACACCAAGGAATATAATGTTGCTGACCCCCTCCACTTTTGATTATCCAGTGAGGACTGGTTCACAGACCTCTGGTTTCCTTCTCCTGAAGTCAATAATCACCTCCTTAGTCTTGCTGACATTGAGTAAGAGGTTGTTGTTATGATACCAGTCAGTCAGATTTTCAGTCTCCCTCCTATATGCTGGTTCATCACCATCTTTGATTCAGCCTATAGCAGTGGTGTCATCAGCAAACTTAAATATGGTATTGGAGCTGCTCTTAGCTCACAGCCACAAGTGTAACAGGAGGCTAAGCACACAGTCTTGCGGTGCAGAGATTGAGGAGATGTTTGGCCAAGTGAATGGTGTCTGCAAGCAAGGAAATCAAGGATCCAACTGCTCAAGGAGGAATTAAGGCCGAGGTCTTTGAGCTTATTGATTAGTTTTGAGGGGATGATGGTATTGAATGCTGAGATGTGGTCGATAAAGAGCATACTGCTGTATGTCATGCATCTTTGCTGTCTAAGTGTTCCAGGATTGAGAAAGGAGCCAATGAGGTGGAACCTGCTGTGGACCTGTTGCTCTGGTAGGAAAATAGGAATGGATCTAAGTCACTTCTAAGGAATGAGTCATCACCAACCTGTCAAAACGTTTCATCCCTGTGGGTGTAAGTACAACTGGGCAATAGTCATTGAGACAGGTCACCACTCTCTTCTTGGCACCAGTATAATTGAAACCTGCTTGAAGCAGGTGGGTACCTCAGACTGCCAGAGTGAGAGCACGGCACCGAGAGACTCCGCATTGAGAAGTGCTTAGTGACATCTGGAAATTATGGAGGGTTTTGTACAATGAGTATGGAGAGGATGCTTTCACTTGTAGGGAAGTGGAATTAAGTAGAGGCCATGGTTAGAAGGTGGTGACCAAGAAATCCAATGGGGGATTCAATTCAATTGAATTCAAGAAGATCAGAACACAGAATTTGCTATCACAGGGAATGGTTGAAGCAAATAGTAGAAACACCTTTCAAAGAGCTGGTGGTAAACATAAGACAGATGGAATAATGGTGGATAATTTTGATGGGGAAAGATGGGAGCAGGTTTGGTTGCAGCATACACAGCAATAAAGACTGGTTGTTCTGAACAGTTTGATTTGTTGCCGCATATCTTCCGTGATTCTATCCTACAGAAGCTCTGAAACTGCATGATGTGATTTCTTACTGGTCGTGAAAATATTCGAGGATCTTGTTTACACGGGGGACATGCAAGGCACAGTCTGAGGTTTAGTCTGCTTTTATTTTCCATGGTTCATTTGTGTTCTTGAAGGAGCTAGGTTGACTGTAAAAGGCACTCGTTATTGCATTGTTCACCAGAGAGAAAGACTAGAAGCCGGCTGTGACGCATGAATACAACATTGTTAGTGTGGGACAAGTAGTCTCTCATTTCAACTGTTTGCCAGATTAAGTGCTGAAAGTCTTAAGGGGATGCCATGAAGAGTAATTGAGTGCAGAAAATTGATGCAGGTGCTCATGGGATATTGCCAAGAACTGCACAATTACTATCAACTGTGGAAAAACTGCACATTACAAGGAATTCATAGATTTTGTCTCTTGTTCTATTCCGTGACTATTTATATTCATTATATTATGCGATTAGAAAACCTTTTCAGGCGATCAGCTGTAAGGATTTCTGAAACAATGCACAAAACCTACTTATCAGAGTGGCCCCAAATCATAGAACAACTCTAAAAGTTCCTAGAAGTATTTTTAATATAGAAATGACTTGGCTTTTAAGAGGTGCCTGCTGAGATTTCAGCTGCCGGGCTAATGGCAGCAACTGAAAGGATTCAGAATAGAACAATTGAGTAGCCTCTACTAAAAATAAAACAATCCAATACAGCCAGTAGAAATCCAACAATACTACTGTGGACCTCAAATTTGATGATTGTAATGTGGGACTTCTACAAAAGAATGCTAAGGCAACCCATAATGTTGGCCCATTAAAATGTAGTAGACTTCTGGGTGTGTGTAGCTTTTGGAAGATTGCTTTTGGCTTCCTAACCAGAAACCCAATATTCTGATGTTACAATCATTAAGCAGGTGATTACTTACAAATGGACAATGAAATGAAATCTGATCTATTGTAATAGACACTAATCAGAAGCATTTCATCAAAAATTAAGCCTCAAATGAATTTTTACTGGGAGTTTCACTTGTGAGCCACTGTGCATGTTTTCAACAGTAACTATGCTCAAGAGTATTTAACCGAACAATGAAGGGAATTATTTAAATTTTGCTTCATAGTCCATTGAATTAAAAGCATACTTACATTTCTCCTTAATTCCATAGAAACATTCAAGAAATAATATTTTCTTCTATTCAATGCTAAGAGTCCAGTTTCATAGGTAATAATGTCTCCCTGGCATTGTATCCACAGCCACTCATCATCTACAATGAGTCATATGGAACCCTACCAACTCCACACTCTTCTCCTCCAATTTACTATTCTAAGTTGAGCCAATTGCCTCCACCTGAAATTCCCTCACCATGCCCACGAATTTTCTTGGCTTTACATGCTCACTGAAATCCACACTGTTGACACACCTTTTGACCCTTCAAAAGCTCACCTTTCCAGCCATGATGGCTAAAACAGTCTCTCTGGTGATATTAAAGGACCTTCAGAAAGGCAAGCAGTTGGCATTCTATTTTTCCTGTTCAGTATTGCTGTGATCCATTGGAAGCCAAGAATTCCTTTCAAACTGGTGCAGTACCCAGAGAGGAAACCCTGTTTTCCCGCGGGAACAGAGTTGCTGCTGTATTTTCAGCAAAGTTAGGGTGCTGGATTAGTAGCCCTCAGAGTCTACACTAGTCTTTGTTCTGCAGCTAATTCAGAGACTGACGTTTGGAACATCCCAATTTATATGGTCAAAATCCACACTGATTTGAGTAAGTACTATACTAAATGTACACAGAAATTCTAAAGGTCAAAACCAATAATGCAATCATATGTTATAATTAAGCACTGTGCTCATTAGAATTATCAATTGTACAGAACCTGCATTTATCCTGACTGATAGCTATTCAGGGGACTGCACCTAAATAATGAAAAATACTTTATTTTATATCTGGGTTCAAACATGTGAATGTCATGTGTTCTAATTATCAAAGCCCTTCTGTCAAAAAAATCTGTGTGATTAATATTTTTGGAGACTTATGAAACATTATGGAATACAATGTCATTAGGAACTCCTCCAACAAAACATCATGCAAAGTCAGGAAAACTGTCAGAAAGCTTCACTGTTAACACTGGGGTGAAGCAGGGATGTTTGATGGCTCCTTTCCTGTTCGGCAATAGACTGGATTATGAAACAGACAACAAGTGAAAAACGAGATGGAAGCCAATGGACTATGTGGCAGCAACTTAATGGCCTAGAGTTTGCAGATGACATTGCCTTGCCGTCTAGCTCTAACCAACAGATGCAAGAGAAATCAACACTTTAGATCCCTAACTCCACCAAGCAGAGTCTAAGACTAAATGTAGAGAGAATGAAAGTGATGAAGATAAACTGCACCAGCAATAAACCCATAGTGATGAGAGATACAACACTGGAAGAAATGACTTCCTTTGTCTATCTTGGAAGCATTGTGAGTATATAGGGTGGAATGGATGAGGATGCTGAAGCCAAGATCAAAAAGCCAGAGTAGTTTCCAACATCTTGAAGAAAGTGTGGACATCCAGAGTCATATCAAGGAAAACCAAAATCAGAATCTTCAACGCAAATGTTAAATCAATGTCCTATATGGCTCTGAAACCTGGAGAACAACAAAGAAGACACTACGAAAACTGTAGGCTTTCATTAACCAGTGCCTGAGAAGGATCTTAAACATTAGAGGGACTAATGAAGCAACCAACCAAACACTGTGGGAAGACAAGGAATCCACAGAGAAACAAATATGCAAATGGAAATGGAGGTGGATTGGCCACACCTTGAGAAAGCCAACCAACAACATCACCAGACAGACATTAAAATGGAATCCCCTAGGAAAGAGGAAAAATGGGCATCCAAAGAACACTTGAAGGAGAGACATGGAGGCCAGAATTAGATGAAAGGGGTACTCCTGGTCCATCCTCAAGAAGCTGTCTCAAAACAGAGGAGGATGGAGACGGGAGGTCATCGATGGTCAATGCTACACTGGGAGCTAAGGGCTCAAGAAGAAGAAGAATTAATAATTTTTTGGTTAAAGCTTCCTGGAGTCTACAATAGACATCCAATTCTCGATTATTCCTTCCTGTTACTCTCAAACTCTCAATTATTCCTTTCTGTTAAACGTGTCAGCTGAGTTTAGCATGCAGCCTCAGAGGCACAGGGGCTTGGAATTGAGGATTTAAGCCTCAGAGTCACAGGGGCTTGGAACACACAGAAAATGTCAGAGAAACTCAGTAGGTCAGGCGGCATCCGTGGAGGAAACTAGACAGTTGATATTCCCATAAGACCATACAACATAGGAGCAGAATTAGGTCATTCGGCCTGTCAAATCTGCTCTGCCATTCAATAACTGACTTATTTTCCCTCTCAAATCAATTCTCCTGTGTTCACCTTGTAACCTTTGACATACTTTAAATATATCAAATGTAGTTGGTAGTTTAAAGGTATCCGTTAGTCTTGCGAGACCATGGATCTGCGCCTGGAAAGTCTTCACTCTGACTTGTATGGTAGATCGGCAGTTGCCCATGCTGCAAGTCTCCCCTCTCTACGATATCGATGTTGTCCAAGGGAAGGGCAAGGGCCGATACAGCTTGGCACCAGTGTCATTGCAGAGCACTGTGTGGTTAAGTGCCTTGCTCAAGGACACAACACGCTGCCTCAGCTGGGGCTCGAACTCACGACCTTCAGATCGCTAGTCGAATGCCTTAACCACTTGGCCACGTGCCCAGTTGGTAGTTTATGGCAATGAATTCCACAGATTCACCACCCTTTGGCTAATCTCTCCCCTGATGGAATGCCCTTCTATTCTGAAGGTTGTTCTTTCTGGTCCTAGATTCTCCCACTAAGGGAAGCATTCTCTCTCCACACACTCTACGTAGGCTTTTCAAGAGATAGCCAAAGATGGTCCCGACATAGGATCTCAACATAAAACATCAACTGTTCCTTTTCCTCCATAGGTGTTGCCTGACCTTCTGAGTTCCTCCAATAGATTTTGTGAGTTTATATAATTGTCCTGTTTTCTTGACCAGGTACTTTTTCAGTAAACCAACACCAATTCAAATTCATTGATCATTCATCTGGATGCCGTTTGTGTATGAAATGACTGCTGCTTTTACATACACCACACTAACATGTGCACAATAATAGACAATTCCAGAGTTATTTGCTGCAGCCTTGATGTGAAGCAGAGTCAATGGTCAGGCAGGACATTACTGAGCAAGCTACCAACCTCATGAAGCCTGCCTGTGTACCTTAAACCCTTCGGCATCCTATCAGAACCTCAAAGTGCCAGATGGTCAACAGGCAGGAAAGGCTGCCACCCCTGGTACTTAAGCAAGTGTTGAAAGAGGAACTGGGACAATCTCATAGCTTGGGGGAGACTGGCATAGGATTGGGTAAATTGCAACGTCCTGTTGGCTCTACTAGGAAAGAAAACAAGCTGAGACATGGGAGACCGTAGATTCTGGAATACGAAGCAAGAACAGTCTGCTGGACGAACTCAGCGGATCGAGTAGAATCTGCCTGGGGGAAAGGAAATGTCAACATCTTGGGCTGAAACTCTGCATTAGGTCCCTTGGTCTTTGACACAAAACGTCAACAAAAAAAAACAATCAAGTTACCTGTTCAGGCATCTCCTGGCCCCACCTTCGCTCTGTCTGGGAGGGACAACTACCCAGGTGCAGGCTACCAATTTAAGCTCTAGTGAGTCTGAATGACAATGTGTTGTGTGGTTATCAAGAGGAGGGTAAAATCACAACCTGAACACAACAGTTGACATGATGTTGGTGAGATCCATAAGACATCTGCTTAAGGATGTTTTTACCTCTTTACAAACCTCGGGCATTTGAAACAAATGCATAAAATAATCCTATTATTATTTCTTTGCATTTGGCAGAGTTCTGATGAAAAGTCATTTGATCCAAACCGTGAATTGTGTTTCCATCTCCACAAACAGAGCCCGGACCTGCTGAACATTCCCAGCATTTCCAATGAAGCGTACACGATGTTGGTGAGCCTGCACAGGGAATACTGCGTCCATTTCTGCTCACCAAAGGATATCGTGAAGCTGGAAATGGAAAAACAGAGTCACAAGGATGTTTTTGGGACTAGAAGGCTAGATCTATAAGCAGAAGCTGGAATGGCTGAGGCTTCTCCGCGGACTATAAGAGGCTGAGGGGCAACCTTATGGAGGTATATAAAATCACGAGGGGCAGAGACAGTGAATGGTCACAGTCTTTTTCCATAGGTTGGGACTGGAGAGGATATGTTTAAGACTATAAAACCACATGATATGTTTAAGTTGAGTGGGAAAAAATTCCAAAGGGATCTGAGGGGCAACTTTTTCACAAAGAGATTGGTGGGTATATGGAATGAGCTGCCAGAGATGTGTACAATTACAGTGTTTGAAAGACAGTTAGGTAAATGGAGAGGAAAGGCTTAGAGGGATGTGTGTGCCAAATGGTGAGAATTGGGACTAGTTAAACTGGTTTGTCCAGCAGGGACGAGTTGGCCACAGGACCTCCTTCGGTGCTGTGTAACTCTACGACTGTGACCCTATCTCTGGTTTCCAGCATTTCACTCTTCTATCATTACGTCCTTCATCTGCTTTACAGCTGCAAAGGCTCGACAGTGCCATGCGTGTCAGACCTTCACTTTTTACTTTAGTTTAGTCCTTGATAAAGAGGGGGTGGAAACCAGGGGATGTTTGAGTTTTGTGGACGATATAGCATTGGTGCACCTGAATGTTTGCTATTGAGCTCACCAGGCTCCCTGCACACTGGGGACAGTATTTATAGAATCCTAATGGGTGGCATTAAAGCGTAGATCTCATGTGACCATCACTCAGAATGGATGCAAACATGAGGAAATCTGCAGAAGTTGGAATTTCAAGCAACACACATAAAAAATGCTGGTGAACGCAGCAGGCCAGGCAGCATCTACAGGAAGAGGAACAATTGATGTTTCGGGCCGAGACCCTTCATCAGGACTAATTGAAAGAAGAGAGAGTAAGAGATTTAATATCTCTTCTTTCAGTTAGTCCTGACGAAGGGTCTCGGCCCGAAACGTCAACTGTACCCTCTTCCTATAGATGCTGCCTGGCCTGCTGTGTTCACCAGCATTTTTTATGTGTGTTACTCAGAATAGACGGCTGTCTGTTCTTGACAAACTCCCAGGTTTTTCTGCCAAGGCATTCCCAGCTATCCCTTTAACTCACTCAGTAAGATACTGTGCAGATCCCGGTTCCTTTGGGACATACCTTGCCCATGACCCTAAACTAGTGCTTGAGTAGGCCCAGTGTGGTGCTGAGTGTTTAATACTGCGGCTGTCATACTGCATGGAAATGACTGTTCAGCAGCCCAGCCAGGCTGAAGAGAACCCTAGGCTATGTCTCAGCCGTGTTGCACCTCATGAAGGATAAATGGAGGTCATGTCTTTGGCAATTAAGTAGGGACCACTTCTTGGCGTGCCCAGCCATCTGCAGAAACTCACTTAAATTCCGCCTATTTAACATAAATCACTGGAAAAGCTCAGTCACGTTACATTTATGCCCTGTGCATGCTTCTGTTAGAAGGCATATAACATTCAGTTAAGGCAAAAAAAATAGCTGGGAGGAGAAAACAATCAATTACAACTGGTCTCAAATAACATCTACAAAATGTACCAGGCTTAGCTCTGTCAAAGCATATTCAGTCTGACTGTAGGCGTTTTTCTGCTTTGAAATATTAAGTTCAGAGAATACCTGATTAGAAAAGAAAATTCACTTTTCATATGTAAAGCAGAAACACATGCCAAATGAATCTGCAGTGCAATTATTTTTTCTCTGAGAGTCAGTTCGATGCAGTCGTTAGTGATCTGAATACAAATCTAAACCCAAACATCCCACCATCATTCTCAAATCTGCTCCTGAAGTTAACCACCATGCAAACAGTGATAGGTCTTCACCTGTAAGGATATTGCAAGTGCCTTCACCCTGATCTGTTCATGAAGTCATCCTCATTATGCTACTCGATCATTGCTGTAGTGGTTTGAATTCTTCTGTGTGGGGCCCATCAACCGCCACATAACGAGCAAGAAACTATCAAGAAAGTACACGGCCATCAAGGATTTTTTTTTGTGTGTGTGTGGCGCTTATCAACCGCCATGCAACTATCAAGAAATTACCTGCACCCACTACAGGTCAAGAGGACCCGCGGTGGCTGCATTTGAGATGGGAAGTTCTGGCAGAGCTGCAGTTTGACAGGGCAGCTCACAGTGAAGAGCGGTATTAGAGTACACAATCCACGGCATTCATTCAAAGGGTGACAAGCTTGCAAACACAGGTAAAGTAGAATGAAAGCTCTGTTAGATTAAGGTACGAACAGTGACTGAATGTGTCCTTACTGATAATCTTGACATTCCACCTAGTGTTAACCTTTCTTTGCAATAGGATATTTCTTCTACAGAGGTGGCTGGAAATTTAAAGACAGAAAATAATGTGTCATTTAAAAAATACTTATTAAATATTCTGGCTTTTTGGAAGATCCTTAACTGCTGGGTTATCAGACCTGATCAGTCATAAAATTGGAATGATTGATAAAATGAAAGATGGGCATGAAGTTTCTTACTTGCTGGTGTGATGATAAACTTGATTTTTCCAAGGTGGTATCATGAAGTAATATAAAGCTATTATAGGAATAAGGAATATTTTCCCTAGCAGAAATACTCAAGTCAATAACGTAAAAATACGGTGGATGCTGTCAATGAATAACAGAAAATGATGGATATTCACAGGAAGTCAAGTGGTGGCATCTGTGAGAGAGAAATGGAGCTAACATTTCAGATCAACGACCTTCTATTAGAAGGAAGTTCTCATTCATTCTAAAAGAGCTTTGGCCAGTGAACAATCTGGACATCGGAAGTTTTGAGGGGAGGGAATTTCTATCAGGTACACTGCCTGAGTTGAAAAGGGAGCAGTGGGTCACTACAGTGAAGAAGAGCTTTTACCAGCGACCAGTCAGCACTTGGGATTGATTAGCAAGAGCAAATTAAAGGAAGGCAGGGATAAGCACAGTGGCCATTGTCGCAGTGGTAAGAGTAGTGAGCTCTTCGAGGCTTCAGTCAGAGAAAGAAAAGAAAAGCTCTAGATTAAATTTTTTTTCCCTCCCCTTCTTTATATCTACTCATCTAGGATAGTAGAGATGCCGGGCAGGATAGTGAAATGCTCCTCTTGCGGGATGTGTGAAGGCAGGGAGACCTCCAGCGTCCTTGATGACTACAACTGTGAGAATTGCATCCAGATACAGCTTCCAACGAACTGTGTTAAGGAGTTGGACCTGGATCTGGATGAACTCCAGATCATTTTGGAGGCTGAAGGGGTGATAGATAGGATGTATAGAGAGGTAGTTACACCCAAGGTGCAGGACACAGGAAACTGGGTGACAGAGAGGGGAAAGGGGTTAAGGAGCCAATGCAGAGTACCCTTGTGGTCATCTCCCTCAACAACACTTTTGGATACTGTTGAGGAGGTTGACGTACAGAGGAAAGTCACAGTGTTTGGGTCTCTGGCAGTGAGTCTGCCTCTGTGACTCAGAAGGGACGGGGGGAGAAGAGGCACACTGTGGTGATAGAGGATTCGTTCGTTAGGGGAATGGATGGAAGGTTCTGTGGGCGAGAACAAGATTCGCGGATGGTATGTTGCCTCACCGGTGCTAGGGTCCGGGATATCTCAGACCGAGTCCTCGACATTCTTAAGTGGGAGGGTGAACCCCCAGAAGTTATGGTCCATGTAGGTACCAACAACATGGGTAGAACGAGTGATGGATTCTGCATAGGGAATTCAGGGAATTAGGAGCTAAGTTAAAGGACTGGACCTCCAGGGTTGTGATCTCAGGATTGCTACCCATGCCATGTGCTAGTGAGGCCAGAACTGGGAAGATTACACAGTTTAACACGTGGCTAAGGAGTTGGTGTAGGAGGGAGGGCATGAGATTTTTGTATTATTGGACTCTCTTCTAGGGAAGGTGGGACCTGTACAGAAGGGACAGTTGGCACCCGAACTGGGGGTGGGGGGGGACTAACAACCTAGGGGGAAGGTTTGTTAATACTGCATGGTGGGGTTTAATCTAGAGTTGCAGGGGGATGGGAACCAGAGTACCAGAACAGTTTATGGAGTGGTTGTAGGGGCAGATGTTGGTAAGACCTCAGACAAAGTTAGGAATGGTGGAGCAGACTCGATGGACGAAATGGCCTAATTCTGCTCTTATATCTTATGGTCTTGTTTACATCCAAAGTTTCAGAGTTCGTGTTATTTTGTACTAAGGTCTGGACAGTGGGGATAATCCGGGTCCGGGAATAGGATGCTGTTTGATAACCCAGATGACTGCTATCGTGAAAAGCCATTTTCCTTATGTCCTGGAAACAATTCCCATCAGACACAGACGGAGCTAAATACAGTGATGAACATTACACAAATGTGGAACTTGGAAGTATAATATCTCTGTCTATACAAGAATCAACCCCCTCTACCTCAAAAGAAGGCAAGTTTTTGGACCTGATTGAATGGCAGTAATCAGGAGACATGGATTTAAGTTAATTATTGGAGTGAGGAATAGTGACAGAAATGTTTTTTAATGCTGTGAATCTGCTACAATGAAAGTACAGCTGACCTGGTGATAGACGCAGAGTTAAAAGATAAATGGAGAAATAATTGAAAAAGAAAAAAAATCAATTTACTGGAAAGGGCAGGTGAATGATCTGAGCTGGGTCATTATTTCACACAGCTGTGTTTTATGATTCTATGCGTTTTAAAGTGGTGCATAGCTATGAAATGGCAGTTGCTTTGCCATGTGCAGTTACTTCCCAGTGCAATAAAATGCACTGTAGAACAACAATTGCACATTATGGTAACATAACTCAAATTTCTCCTGAAATATTACAAGTAAAAATGTACAAACACATGGAAACACAGTTTACATTCAGTTACATGGAAAAATCTGCTGATGCTGGAAGTCCAAAGCACAAGACACAAAATGCTGGAGGAACTTAGCAGGCCAGGCAGCATCCATGGAAAAAAGTACAGACGACGTTTCAGGCAGAGACCCATTCCTGCTGTAGAGTCTCAGCCCAAAACATCAAGTGTTGTCTCTTTTTCATAGATGCTGCCTGGCCTGCTGAGCTCCTCCAGCATTTTGCCTGTGTTGCTTGCATTCATATAGTGTCTTTAACAGAAAAATTATACCAAGAAACTAGTTACAAATAGTTTATCCAGGGTTTACAATGATCACCAATGATCCAATTCAATGCAACCTAAGAGCTGCAGTTAATTGTAACTTAAGCTAATCCTATCATACTCACAGTTGAAATTACTTCCTACTGTTCTGATAAAAAAAGACCTGGAAATTCATTAGGGTACATTAGGAATCTTTTAAACTAATACAGATAAAGTGCAAAATAAAAATAAGTCTCTGGAGCTGGAAGGCTTTTAAGGAAACATCTGTTTCAGACATGCTTCCTTTAGATTACAATGAAGCCTAGGATTCCCTAATCAGTCTGAATGCTGCATAGTATCCAAAGCCTGATTAGTTCCATGCATTGCCAACACTTGAGCAGCAGTGTCAAGTGGGTAATATGAGTGTTTAAGTAAATACACTGAAGGAAAGCACATCATACTAAATTTGAAGTATTTGACCTCTGGGTGCCTGTTGGTTGTTCTACAACAGCCAGAAGAACTTTAGACCAAGCATGTGTGCTTCAATTTGAAGGACAGGATCAAAAGTTTGGGGTAATATCTAAGTAACAGCTAATAATGCTCTTTGGGAGCAAAATAATGTGTCAGGGATCAATAATGTGATCTGCAGTGGAAATCAATCCTGACAGTTTACAATCTTGAGCTAGATGGTTGAAGTGAATTGAAACAGATTATATTTCTCATAATAAAATCATACATCTGATCAAGGAACTATAGAAAAAGCTAGGAAATATCAATTTAACATTAATTTGTTAGGGCTGTTCTTACAAGGCTTTTCTGTGAAAGTACAATGATCTAGTTTACATGGAGCCATGGAGATGCTTTTCATTTCTGTTTTTAAACAGGGGGCCAGTTTGGAAAGAAAGGTGAACTCACGGAAACGTAAGAATGTGAAAGGAATCTCAGTTCTGATGCACGGCCTTTGACCTGAAACATCATTCCTTCAGATGTGACCAAATCTGCTGAGGATTTCAGCACTTTTAGGTATTTGTTTGAGAATCTGGAAGGGTTGCCAGGGTGGGTGCTGGGTAGTTGATTGTGTTGATTGAGAATCTGGAATTAATGGGTATACTGCCAGGATTTGGGCCTTTTTCACTCAAAGGACTGTGTATCTTTGGAACACTCTATCCTAAAGGATTATAGGTGCTGATTCATAAGCATGGTCAGGATTTATATATTTCTGGAATCCAGTGGAAAAATCAGGACTGCTGAGTGTTGAGATAGAAGGTCAGTAAGCTTGAAGGGTCTTTTGGCCTATACTTGCTCCTATTCCAATGTTATATATATTCCTATAATAAATAAGGCTGTCAACTACAAGTTTCATTGATATTGGTGTCTTGGGTGGATAGGGTCATAAAGAAACCTTTTGCCACATTGACCTTCATCAGTCACAGTACCAAGCACAGGGATTGGGATGTTATGTTGAAGTTGTATAAGATGTTGGTAAGGCCTAATTTGGAGTATCGTGGGCAGTTTTGGTCACCTACCTACAGGAAAGAAGTAAACAAGTTTGAAAGGATAGAGAGAAAGTTTACAATGATGTTGCTGGGTTTGGGGGATCTGAGTTATAAGGAAAGATTGAATAGCTTAGTACTTAATTCCTTGGAATGTAGAAGATTGAGAGGAGATTTGACAGAGGTATACAAAATTATGAGGGATATAGATAGGGTAAGTGCAAGCAGTCTTCTCCCACTGAGGTTGGATGAGACTAAAGCTAGGGGTCATGGGTTAAGGGTGAAAGGTGAGAAGTTTATGGGGAACATGAAAGGAAACTTCTTCACTCAGAGGGTCATGAGCTGCCAACGCAAGTGGTGCACGTGAGCTCAGTTTCAATGTTTGAAAGAGGTACTTGGATGGTAGGGGTATGGAGGACTATGGTCCCAGTGCAGGTTGATGGGAGAGCAGTTTAAGTAGACTTGATGGGCTGAAGGGCCTGTTTCTGTGCTATACTTTTCTATGACTCTAACTCCTTCCACAACAGCACTGAATACCATTAACAAAAGTTATGAGCAACATAGCCAGGCATGATAATTCCTTATCTTCTCAATCTATCAGCAGACTGCAACATAACCAACCACACAATCTTCCTGCACCCATTTTGTCCAGCTTTGGAGGCGATAAAATTGACCTAGCTTGGTTCTACTTTAACCTGCCTGTCCTCAAGTGATTCTAATAACGGCCTTTCACTTCAGACCATCAGTTTCAAAGTGTTCAGTAATCTATCCCAAATGAGAGGTATGGCAGCCGGCGATATGAAGGAACAATCAACCACAGCAACAAATCTGAGTTCAAGCAAGGGAATGAGGGTGGTCAGCAGGACAACAGGTAGACTTTCAGGGAAGCAGGAGGTGGCTCAGGATGGGAATAAGTGGTGGTAAGGCTCGGTAAGGGCAAAGGGAAGAAGGGAGGTAAGTATCTAAGGCTGCTCTCGATTCTGGTGATGAAGGAATCCAGAACCTTCTTCCACTTGGGTTGGAAGGTAAGGGATTTTAGAAAACAGGTTTTAATAGAAAAAGGCAAGGGATTATCTTTGCATTCCAGAATGATCCTGCAATGGTGAGCAATTTTGGCTGAGGAAAGCAGGGTCTAGGCTTTATGTGATTGCTTCTAATGTCACTAGAGAAAGATATCAGAATGGTGAATATGGCAGGAAGCAGGGAGGCTGAGTTGCTTACTGTCTGGTGTAGAGAACTCAATTATATTCTGTAATACTTCACATTTCAAAATGCTGCACTTAATACAAAATCCTTAGTGAAGTTGTGCAATAATGGTACAACTAAAGCACTGCCACTTACTTAGGCAATTGATAAAATCTGACTGGCTGTACAACACTATCATCTGCACATCAGACATTTGTGAGACAGAGTTACAGTGGATTGCTTTATTTAGCTTTTGCACCTGCAAACCAAATTAATACATATCTCCATTTGAACAGTTCTACCTTGTTGTTGCAATGAAATTCAACTTGCCAATTTTAAGCCTATGGGATCTATATGTTTCCTATACCCTTCCAGATGTTGGAGTAATTGGGTAGCATTTTGTATTAGTTTTTAAAAAAATATCTTTGGGGACTTCGTCGTTGTCAGCTGCAAAAAGCCATAGTAAATGCAATTAGATTGTGCAGTTTGACAAACTCAACTCCTATTGTTTATATATTCAAAAAATAAAACTGTATTAATTGACATTACATGGTTTCATTTTGTCTGGTAGCACTGTCTAATAATATTACACTTGCATAAAACAACAACTGCATATGCTTATGCAGTCAGAACACAGTGAAGTCGCCCAAGAAGTGACTTCAACCTGAAAGGATAAAGTCAGATGACCAAAAGCTTGATTCCAGAGAGTAGTTCTCAAGCTGTCACTTCAACAATGAAAGAGAGCTGTAGAGATGGAGGAAGAAAGCCAGCGCCTCACCAGTAATCGCAACTGTTAAAAGCTTCACATTTTGCAAGTTTCAGAGGGTGGGATTAGAAGGATGAGGCATTAAGGGAGGGTGGGGGTGCTGGAGGAGATCATAGAATTTGGAAAGAGCAAACCATTAAAAGTTATGAATAAGATTATAATACATATATGAACATCCACAACAGACGCAAATGCTACATCATAAATATGATGGCACTCCCCATTCACCATGGAAAGTCATCAAGCCAAAATATTAGAGAGACAGATGATAATGGCATCTAGAGCAACACACAAAACACTGGAAGAACTCAACAGGCCAGGCAGCATCTATAGAGAGAAATGGTGCAAATGAAGACCATCGATCATTGTTTCTCACTCCACAGATACTGTCCAATCTGCAACATTGTTTCTCACTCCACAGATACTGTCCAATCTGCAACATTGTTTCTCACCCTACAGATACTGTCCAATCTGCAACATTGTTTCTCACTGCACAGATACTGTCCAATCTGCAACATTGTTTCTCACTGCACAGATACTGTCCAATCTGCAACATTGTTTCTCACTCTACAGATACTGTCCAATCTGCAACATTGTTTCTCACTGCACAGATACTGTCCAATCTGCAACATTGTTTCTCACTGCACAGATACTGTCCAATCTACAACATTGTTTCTCACTGCACAGATACAGTCCAATCTGCAACATTGTTTCTCACTCCACAGATACTGTCCAATCTGCAACATTGTTTCTCACTCTACAGATACAGTCCAATCTGCAACATTGTTTCTCACTCCACAGATACTGTCCAATCTACAACGTTGTTTCTCACTCCACAGATACTGTCGAAACTGCTGAGAATATTAACACAAACACCCGAGTAGGGACTGTTGTGCTATGGGTAGCCCACAGTAATAGTGTAGCCTTGCATGGGCTGGTTGGTTGTCCATGAATTGAGGGGGTTGAGGATGGCTGCTAACCGAAAGGGAGAAGAGAGGGGAGCTGGTGGGAGTGTGTGATATTGATGTGGGATTCGTGCAAACAGGTGGTTTATGGTCACAAACACAAGAAACTCTGCAGATGCTGGAAATCCAAAGCAACACACACACAAAACGCTTGAGGAACTCAGCAGGTCAGGCAGCATCTGTGGAAAAGGGTAAACAATCGACATTTCAGGCTGAGACCCTTCTTCAGGTTTATGGTCAGTTTGGGTTTGGTGGGTTGAAGCACCTGCTTCTCTGCCGTATCTCTCTGTGAGTCTGTGCGTTATTCCCATTGCACAATCTGGGTCTCCATGCCATCCAGGCAAGCTTAGGGCTACAGAATCTCGAGGCTCCTTAGGTGGAAAGAGTTATGGTCATCTGTACCAGGAGCCAAGACCCAGTGACCTGGATACAGTGTGAATGATCTTACCATTGAGCCAATGTCAGTGTCTGTAACCCACCATATGCACCACCAATGTTGCAAAACTCACCAAAGAGCTCCCTGAGTCTGCATTCACAGCTAATTTTCAGATGTCCCAAATGATCCTCAATTATGACGTCTGCAGTCCCCGCGCCCACATCTCCTAGCTTGTGCACGCTGCCAGCCTTTCAAAGAGGCAGCCACAAGGCAGAAATATTTTGCCGAATTCAAAGCTGAATGATGCACATCTGCAGGGGACGGTAGCACACACTCTAAAATGCAGCAGCTAACCTGCGGGGCTAAAGTACGGCTGCATTAGTTCACCTCCATGCTAGGTAATAATCCAAGCCAAATGTTTCAATGTTACGACATGCTTCGAAAAGATGCCTTCTGGAGACCTTGGTGATGATCACTTCCCGCCGATTTAATATTTTCAGTCAAGTGTCAACTTTCTTAACTTCTTGTTGAGAAACCCAGTGTCCATCTTTGCTACAGGATACACGAATTGTTTGATACTGATTGATATTAAATCCTTCTCATCTCCTTACTCTATCCAAATCTCTTTGTTTTCTCCTATTTTGTTGTATGGGCATCTTCAGTTAATTTCAAGTCGTTGCTAATACAAGAACTAAAAACAGCATGGCTTCTAAACAGGATCCAGTGGAACTCCACTGGTGACATAGAATACTTCACAATATGAGGCAGAAGATAATCTTCTCATTTGCCAAGCCAATTAGAATTAATGTCCATACAAATCACTCCTTCTGTTAAAAAAAGGCTTTGAAAAATCCTGTGAATTTTACATACTGTAATGTGTTGCAACATGTAACATATATCACCATTTACAGTAATATCCTGCACTGGAGCTACAAAAGCACAAGACCATTACATTCATTGGACAATATCTCAACACACTCCTGCTCATAGAATGTCCTTTATTGTTAAAGGTACTTAAGCCAATGCTTTCTTGTTTATTTTATATTCATTAATCGTCACAGACCAACTCATCACCCAGTTCTTAAATTGTTGAATATTTGGATTTGATATATTTCAGCTGTAGTCTTTCCATGTGGAAATTTTTCATTACTAAATAGAACTTTTGAAAAAAAGGTCCCCAGCCTCCGGGCCGCGAAGCATGCAGGGGTGCAGCGGTAGCCGGAATGCACCCAGTACATCTTTAAGAAAAGAGCCGAAATAAACTAGCTAATTAATTAGGTGCCATCCAGCATGTAAATGTCGGCCAGATCAGAGGGGATTGCTGATTTCACTTGCTCTACGCGATGTTCACTCCTCTTTCCAGGGCGCTGGAGCCTTTAGCTGTTCCATTGTCAATTTAAATGCCAGCCCAGACAGGCTGAAAAGACAGGGCTGTCAGGATCGAGGTGACATGTTGAATCTACACAAACTTCTAATAAAGTATAGGCGGTGTTGTGCTTTCTTTGTAACAACAGTTACGTGCTGGTCCCAGGACAGATCCTCTGACACTTTTCAGAGAGAGAAACGTCGATCCTTAATGCCGAAGAATTTGAAGTTATTGACCCTCTCCACCTCAGTTCCTCTAATGAAGACTAGCTTCTGGGCGGCACCAAATTAATTAGCTTGTTTATTTCAGCTTTTTGCTTAGAGATGTGCTGGGTGCGCTCTGGCTACCGTTGCACCCCTGCATGTTTCGCGGCCCGGTATCAGTCCGCGGCCTGGAGGTTGGGGACCACTGACTTAAATGGATTTTTGTTGTTTTTTTTCCCAGATTTCTTGTTATAATTTCAGCAGAAACCTTGAGAAAATGTGTGAACGGACAACAACCAAAGATCAACGCGGTCTTTTACATATAAACAGTTTAGTTTTCTATCAACATTTTCATATGATGTAATTTGACCTTTTCTGAATCCTTCTTATTAACTTAAAATAAATGAATAGAGGAGCGGAGTTGACGACATTATTGAATGTATTCGATTTAAGATATTGGTCCAGCCTTGTTTTGTTCCGTTTGCTTTTTTTTTGGGTTTAGTATTTAGTTTTTTGGGGGGTTTTTCTTTGCATTATCTTTTTCTTTTTATTTCTTTTTTCTCTATGATTAACTATATTAAGAGTTTGGAAGTCCATTACACCTGTATTATTTGAAGTCTTTTTTGTACATGTTTATCAGCAATAAGATTATTACAATCTCTCTGTATCAATATTGTTATTCTGTTTATAATTTTGGAAAATTAATAAAAAGATTTAAAAAGAAAGAAAGTTTTCTATCAATGATTGAAACATTAATGAAAGTTCCTCACTAAGGTGCTGGTGCTTAGACTTTGTTGAATAATGTTCATTTGGATTGCAGTATATTGTCTCAATACGGCTATTTATGGATCTGATAGCAGGGCGAAGGCAATTTCAGGCAGTAATTGTGTATCTTTTTACTAAATGACACCATAATCTCCCAGTTGATGAATAAAAATGATGTTACTGGTGGCCGTGTGGTGGAGGAAACAATGTGAAGGATGAATGGGCAAAGGTTTTTCTTCTGGTTATTTCTCACAAAATCAGAATGTTATACTCTTCAAAAAATGCTTTTACAGCAATGAGAGACAGAAAAATTAAAACCTTTTGCTTTGAGAGACACTTTTAATATTTTTGTGAATATTGTGCTGGGTCTCTTCAAAGAGGAAACTAAATTTATCTAGCAGAGGCCAACAAAATAATATTCTTTCACCTGTAAACGAGACATTTTTCACTGAAAGCAATCAAAATGCATTTGTATTAGCATTTCAAAGCTATGAATTTCAGAATCCTTCAAGAATCAGCTCCTCTGAATTTGGATTACCAAAATTAACAGAATTCATTAAATTAACAGAATGTTTACAGAGCAACAGCACTGGATGCTTAATTTATTACCTTTTGTCATTGCACTTGACTAGAAATGAAAGTTGTAACTGAAATAGGAATGAATTTACATTTAAGAAATCTTACACCATGCTGACTCTGGTGAACTAAAACAAAACCTTGGTGCGAGATATATTACGGATCCATTTCTATCTCCAATTATACACCATCAGATTGCTTTACCAGTATGTTTAATGAGTTTCTGCATTAATAGCCTCTTGTTCAATTAATAATAATAAATGTTCTTATCTTGATGACTTTCACTGGGCATCAGAAATCAAGCATACTTACGGGAGGTCCTGTAAGGAAAAAGACAAAAGGCATCTTTAGTCAAGGAACCACTAGCAATTTAAATTCCATTTCAAAATTTGAAAAAAGAAACTATAAACTTCTATATTTGTTAATGGCAAAAAATATGGCAGAGTGGCTATTGGTTACATAGTTTGAATTCACTTTACTACAGCAGAGCCCAGCAGATTGAAACAAGAATAATCTACTCCATAAATTTTTTATAATGTCTTATAATACTCTTATTTAAATTACATTTGCCAATATTTATGAATATTGAAAGAATGTTCCTTTGACCATTATATTACAAGAGTTTTGATTCATTTTTCATTACTAGGTGAATGCTACTACTAAAGTCATATGGAGAGGAACATCATACAATCAAATATTTTTCATATTGTGACTCTTTAATACACTGGAGAGCCTTAAAAAACTCAACTTTCCACAAAAATACAGGAGAACACTCTGCATTGAATGAAACCTGTAACAAAATGCTATATGTCCTACTCTATCAATTTTTGGAATTAAATTAATAATTTCTCCCCAACATCAATTCCTATTTACAGAAGCAAATTCTGAACTTTTCCATCCCCTTCAAGTGTTTCCGAATCTCATCCTTAAAGGCTTTGTTCTGATTATTAGAATTTAAGATAACTAATTTCTATTTTGCGATCAGTTCTTCTTGACACTTTGAAAACTTCAATTAAATCACCCTCTGAACTTTCTAAATCCCAGCAGGTACAATTCTACATTGTATAATACCTCCTTGTAATTTAACCTTAGGATTCTGGGACATCTATGTGGTATTCTTTCTTAATATATTGTTCATAAGATATCGTTATCTGTATTCCTGCATTCACCAAGCTTACATGTACTCCACATATGGCTATGTCTACATGTGCAAATTACTTTGAACTTGATCAAAACTAAGAGAAACTAGAGACACAAGAGTCGCTCCAACATGTGTATCAAGTTGCTCAACTTTTCAACCACACAGTGCTTATGTCTATACATCATGCATAGTATCACATATTTATGTACATTAATCTATTTTGAAAAACAAAAGTAAGATTTATTTACAAGTTTAGCCTATGCACGAATTTTCTGGGTCACTAGCTATTGTTTTCATATCCACAGCTTGACTTGACGATGATCGTTACTTCTTGTCTGAATTCATTGGAGTCCTGGGTCATTTCTTTACCGCATCAAATTGAGAAACACATTCATAAATATATCACAATATCCCTTTAGCACGTCCTTTCACCCCTCTTGCTGGAAGCAAGTTGCTTGAATGTGCACTTAAATGTGGATTTTATCTCCAATTTTCACAGGATATCTCATTTAGTCTTCGACTGTCACTTTAACAACCCATTTCCAAATGACAAATCTGTGTAATCAAACTGAACTGTATAGTTTAAATTGTTTTCATGACTTGAATAATAATTCCTTTTCATTCTCAGCTGCCTCTCTTTCATTTTTCCCTGATGATTTGTCTGAAATAAGCTCAACTGTGTTCTGAGTACTCTAACACTAGTAACTCAGCATGAGTATAAACCTGTTGTTGAATCTGGCATTGTTATATAGTTTAGAAAAAAGTTTGATAACTGATGTCACATTGCTAAACTTGGACGCCCTTGTAATAATGGATGGGATATTGCTTTTTTGAAAATTTCACATATTTCTTAGCCCCACCATTTGGCACTGGGTGTTGTGGTAAAAAGCATGTGCTTAATACTAAATTATTTCACAAATGGAAATAAATAAAACTTGTCACCATTATCTGAGATAATCATTCTAATGAGTCACTAAATGGGAAAATGGACCTCAATTTTTCAATAACACGCTGTGTAATGATTATATCAATTTTCATCTCAGAATGATTAAAACATACCCTTTAAAAGGGTCTCACTGAGCACTTCCAACTCTGAAAATGTGTATCCACTGATTCACTCGCTTGTATTCACCTTCACCGTGTAAATTTACCAGCTAGAACTTCAAGATATCTGTTTATTCCTGGCCAATAAACAAAAGCTTTGGCTGTTGTCTTCTTGTTCTCACTATCAGGATGCCCGCTGAAAGTCAAAGTCAAAGTTGTGTGTATCGTCATATCATAGGTGCAATAAAAACTTTGTGTGCAGCGGCATCTCAGGGATAGAATATGAGACACACAACAGTCATAAGAGAAAATTCAACATAAATTATGCACAATTTTTACAGGAAAGTGCACAACTGGAACAAAAAACTGGCCACTGTAGTGAAAAGTGATGAAAGTGGCTATAGAGGTGCTATACTGAGATAGTGATTCGGATTGTGCCAATTGGTTCAAGAGCTAAATGAATGATGGAAGAGAGGTGATGTTGTGGGACTTCAGGCTCCTGTAGCTCCTGCCTGATGGTAATTACGAAAAGATGGAATGGACAGAATATGTTGATATTTCATGATACCTGTTGCAATCCAGAGGCAGTACCTCATGTAGATTTTACAAATATTAGGGAGTTCTAAAGCTCTTCTAAAATTATCCTTCTCAACATACTTGTTACAATAACTCCATTGCTGATTTTAGCCTCCAATAAATAATTCAAAATATCACACATACATACGTGCCAAAGAGAACAATGAATACACACTTCCAAGACTCTTTTTACATAATTTGCATGCCTTTTGCTGTTCCACATCCTAACTTCATTTTGTTTGGCAACTCATACTGCCTACTGCCGTGGAGGCCAAGTCATGGGGCAAATTTAAACCTGGGGTTGCTAGATTCTTGATTAGTAAGGGCGTCAAAGGGTACAAGGAGAAGGTAGGAAAATGGGATTGAGAAAGAAAATAAATCAGGCACGATCTACTGGTGGAGCAGACTCGATGGGCCGGATGGCCGAATTCTGTTCCTATGTCTTATGGTCATCAGTGCAGTTGCATGGCCTGGTAACAATCTATTATATTATAATACTAGGCCTAGAAGTGATCTCAGTCATCCAAAGTTTTCAGGTTTCCTTGCCTTCGTGATTGTTTCCGCCTTTATTCTGAATGTTTGCAATTCAGCTCCACAGACTTTAAGCCTAAAATAATCTGCTTTGCGTATCTATCTGTATACTTCAATGTTCAAGGACTTTCTTAATGTTTATAACGATTAGTACTTCATCTTCATTGCTTACACATGATCTACAGCTTCTTATATGATATCTATTACTACTGAAAAGGTCTTTGGCAACCATTTCACAGTTTTGGGTTGGAACAAAGTCCTTACGTGTATTGTTTGTCAGGTTTAATGAACCTCAAAGTCCACAGTAAGCTGAACACATGCAGGTGACAAATGTGCTTTGGTGGAACTTTGGCTCATGCTAATTTAACATATTAATCCTGCTCTGTAAGATTTGGCACTTGGCCAACACTTGTAATACTCCGGCCATAAGACCATAGAGAGAGGAGAAGAATTGGACCATTCAGCCTGTCCAGTTTGTTCCACCATTTGATCATGTATGATTTATTTTCCCTTTCAATCTTATTCTCCCTCCTTCTCCCCGTAGCCTTTGATGCCCTTAGTAATCAAGGACCTATTGACCTCTGCTTTAAATATACCCAATGACTTGGGTCTCCACTGCCATCTGTAGCAATGAATTCCACAGATTCACCACTCTCTGGCTAAAGAAATTCCTCCTCATCTCTGTTCTAATGGTCATTCTTAGGCTGTTCCCTCTGGTCCTAGACTGTCTCATCAATGGAAACATCCTTCCACATCCACTCTATCTAGGCCTTTCAATATACAGTAGGTTTCAATCAGATCACCTGTTATTCTACACTGTATTCCATCTGGTACTTCTTTGCCCATTCTCCCAATCCGTCCAAGTCCTTTCACAGACCTACTGCTTCCTCAACATTGCCTGCTCCTCTATTTATCATTTTATTGTCCACAAAGCTCTCAGCTCTGCCTTTGAGATCACTAACATATGATGAGAAATGTTGTAGAGACAACTCTGAATATTATGGACACTATCGACCTTTGGGCAGCCAACTAGAAATGTTATTCCCTCTCTGTTCTGCCAGTTAGTCAATCTTTTGTCCATGCTAGTATCTTTCCTGTAATACTATGTGTTCCTACTTTGTTGTTGGTACCTAAGGTTGTAATAGCTGGGGGTGGTAGTGGGGAAAAGCTCCCGCCACCTATAAAGTGCTCCAAATGGCGTGCATCTGACAACCAAGTCCAACTCTTGGCCTTCATGTGTGGTTTAGCTACTTGTGTGTGGCCCAGCGGAACTGTTTCTACTGACAAGAGAAGGGGCAAAGGTGGACCACTGGTGCCTCAAAACCAGCTGCTTCGGTCAGGTGGGGCTTGTCAGCCTGGGACAGCAACCTGCCTAGGAGAAGGAAAACTCTGATTTTAAACCTCCGCTGCCTTGCGGCCATACCCACCCATGGGAACAGCTTCGGGAGTAAACCCCAAGGAAGAAATCCAGAGCCAGGGTCCCTAAGGCAGAATGATGTTGTTTACAACTTCACTCTGACAACACTGGTGCCAAGCTGTATTGGTGCTTGCCCTTCCCTTGGACTACATCAGTGACACATAGAGGGGGAGCCCGCTACATGGGCAACAGCTGGTTCTTCAAATCCTCCTGCCCAGGCTTGTGCCCTGTAGAGGACACTGTCCACCAGAGGCGCAAACCAATGATCCCCTGGTAACGACAGCTACCTGCTACTACCTATGCAGTTTAGCTGTCCCATGTGCAGTACCTTATTAAAGGCTGTCTGAGCATCCAGGTAATCAACATCCACTGACTCTCCTGCCCAGAACTGTGACAGGCAGGTAGCCTATTTCCCCCATCGCGTTATGAACTATAATTCTGAAGCACAGAAGAAGTGCATGCAAGATTCACCAGCATGCTTTTATACAAGTGGTGCATACAAGCTCGATTTCAACGTTTAAGAGAAGTTTAGATAGGTACATGGATGGTAGGGTTATGGTCCTGGTGCAGATCATTGGGAGTAGGTAGTTTGAATGGTTCAACATGGACTAGATGGGCCGAAGGGCCTGTTTCTGTGCTGTACTTTTCTGCAATTCTATGACTAAGCTAGAACATGCCTTTCCAAACTAGAATCAATTTCTGGAGCTAATTTTGCTAATTAATATTAATGGATGAATATAGTAAGTGGTTGAATCTCAAGTTTTGTCTGCTGTTTCCCTTAAAGTGGTGACACAGGTGTATAAGTGGTGAAGAAAGTATTTCTCTTCATAGACTGATGTATTAATGTAACGGTTAGGATGTCACGTTGCAGCTGTACAAAAGATTGCTTAAACCACACTTATGCCCGGTTCCATCAGGTACACTTCATGACGGATATGGTAGTAAAAGGGAGAGTGCAGAAGAGATTCACTGAGATGTTTTCTGGAATGGAGGGCCATGGTTAAAAGAGGAATTTGGGTAAGATGTATTTATCCTTACTGGAGCATAAGAGGTTGTAGTTTATAAAATTATGAGGAGCATTAGATAGGAAAAAGTCAGAATCTTCTAGCCAGGACAGTGAGTCTAGAAATAAAGGGCACATTTTGAAGGTCTTCTTTAAAGATCTCCTTTACATTTTTCTAAGGGAGGAAGGATATCTGAGGGGTAATCTTTCCACAGAGGATGGTGGTTATCTAGAATGAGCTGCTGGAGGTGTTGGTCGCGGTAGATATAATGTTTAAAAGGGATTTGGACGGGGGTACTTTGAATGGAAAGAAGTGAGAGAAACAGACCTAATGCAGGCAAATAGAATTAGCAGAGATGGGCATCACTGCTGGCCCGGATGGGGTAGGCTAATAGAACCCATTATTATGCTATACTTCTCTATGATTAAATGATTCTAAACTGCCTGTGATGCATTTACATTTCATATAGTTGAAAGACTTCAATACCTCGGCTCAAATTCACTGTGCCCTTCAATAATAGAAGAAAACAAGTAATTATGGAAACCATTGGCAGCTCAGCCACCAAAAGGGGAAAGAGAAGCAGAGTTAATGTTTCAGGTCTGTGACCCTCTGACAGATCTTGACCTGAACTATTAACACTGTTTCTTTTTCAGCAGACACTGCCTGATCTACTATGCGCTTCCAGCTTTTTGGCTTCTATTCCAGATTTCCAGCATCTATTAATATTGTTTACATTTTGATTTTTGTGCACTGTGCTCTCCATTTGTGCTTTTTGTCTGAGATTTCCCATGACTGGGCAGTCTGCCATATTGATGTACTAACCATTTAAAGATCCTTTTGTCTGAGGTTGATCTATTTTCTGTCATTGCCACAGTTGTTATAAATATTCTACAAACCCAATTCTCCATAGTTTATATATTGTGCAGACTTCATATCTCTATGACTTCCTGCAAAGAAAATCTTTCCCCAAGACTTGCATGCAATTTTATTTCTTGGAGTTAAAGCTCTTTGGTTTTTTAGATTAACCGCATTTACAGTTTTTGATTTTGATTTTGTTTTCTTTTCAAATTGACATGTATAAGGTGGTTGGCTTCTGTCACAGCTGTAATGGTGATCAGTGACTACCTCAACCAATGACTTTCTGATTCTGCTTTGCTGGTCTAGTATAAATTATCATTCTATAAGTATGAATTGCAGTTGTATTTGTAACATGCATTGGACAATTTTCTTTAACATTTCTTAATTTATCGAGTGTTGTGTATTTAATATATCAGTAATATTAGAGTAATATTGTAAATATATTGTTTAATTAAGAGTTCTTTGTTGTTTACATAATGCATTGTAGGTTATACGTAAAATTGCGTAAATGGCATACGTCATTACGCTACCGCATCATATTTGTGCAGCTTGCTTAAAGTAACGATGAAGTTAGACTCACATTTCCAGATCCTCGTTTCCTTGAACTAGTTTTATGTTTTGGAGTCTGCAATTTGCAACATCTAAATTGCAACAGAAACCGGCATGGCTGAACAAGTTGTGTCACTGTCGTGGCAGGGGCTCACATACACCAGGCTAATGCAGGTTCAAAGGTGAAACTAGTAGAAAATGTAACAGAGTAGTGGGCATATCTACTAAGTGGCCAGAAATGCTCCTGATAGCCTCCACTACAGCCTCGTACAGCATTAAGAGCTGAGAAGCCTCTTCTCAAGGACTGGTGTTCCAGAACAATTAGTCAGAGGCAATGGACCTCAGATATTTTGTGGAATGATTTCAGTCATTCCTGAAAATGAATGGAATAAGATATATTACACCTGCACCACGCCACCCAGCTACAAATGGCTTTGTGGAAAGAGTTGTCTAGAATCTAAAGAACGCACAGTGAGCAACGACAGCAGAACACACTCCACTGACACTGAATCAGAAGCTCACCAATTTTCTCCTTGTATATTGCAATACAGCACACTCCATGACCAACAACTCACCCACCATGATGTTCCTGGGTCACCCCTTGCATTCACACTTGGATCTCCTCAAACCCAATCTCAGAAGGAGTATGCAGGGCAAACAGCTGAGACAAATTGAGGGCACCTCAAACAAAGAGGTTCAATGTTTCACTCCTGGGCAAGCAGTCCCGGCGAGGGACTATAGAGGCAATCTAAAGCGGATACTTGGAAAGAGTAAGGACAGAACTGGGCCACTCTCCTACACAGCAGAGATTGCATCCAATATCGCCTGGAGATGACACATCGATCAGTTGAGGAGAGCAGAGTCAATTGTTAGAGAAGAAAGGTGCCCAGAGCTGTCAGAGCAGTCCCAGATTCAACTCCTACAATCACCATGGAGGAGGCCCCAGAACCTGAGATTGTTTCACACCTCAGATCTCACCTGCGAAACAGAGTCATCACCCTGTCAGGAAAGACATTGTCCCACAAGAGTAAGAAAGATTCCGTAATGTTTCAACCTTTATGTCCAAATGGGAGAAATTACTATGCGGTGGATGTCTGTATATAGTAGCTGTATTATATAGTATACCATGTATGTAGTTGAGATTAGATTAGATTATGAGGACACTCAGTCCTCGTTTATTGTCATTTAGAAATGCATGCATTAAGAATGATACAATCAATATAGATGCATTCTATACTGAGTTGGATTTCATAGCTAAGCAAGGAGGAGTGTTGTGTATTTAGTATTTCAGTAATATTTGAGTAATCTTGTAAATATACTGTTTGATTAAACATACTTTGTTGTTCACATAATGCATTATGAGTTATATGTAAAAGTACGTCAATGGCATACATTATTACGCCACCACGTCATATGTGTGTGCCTTGCTTAAAGTAAAAATGAAGTTAGACTCATAAACACAAAATAATCTGCAGATGCTGGGGTCAAAGCAACACTCACAACACGCTGGAGGAACTCAGCAGGTAGGGCAGCGTCCATGGAAAAGATTGGCCGATGTTTTGGGCCAGAATCCTTCGTCAGGACTGTAGAGGGGAAGGGCAGAGGCCCTATAAAGAAGGTGGGGGGAGGGTGGGAAGGAGAAGCCTGGTAGGTTCCAGGATAATGTGCTGGATCCAGAGGCTGGTGTGGTGGTAGGTGAAAACAAGGGGAACTCTGTCCCTGTTGTGGTGGCGGGAGGATGGGGTGAGAGCCGAAGTGCGGGAAATGGAGGAGATGCGGGTGAAGGCATCATTGATGACAGCAGAAAGGAAACCACGATCCTTATAGAAAGAGGACATTTGAGATGTCCTGGAACTGAAAACCTCATCCTCGGAGCAGATGCGGCGGAGACGGAGGAACTGGGAATAGGGAATGGCATTTTTGCTTGTGGCGGGGTGGGAAGAGGTATAGTTGAGGTAGTTATGAGAGTCAGTGGGCTTGTAGAAGATGTCAATGGACAGTCTGTCTCCAGAGATGAAGATTGAGAGATCGAGAAAGGGGAGAGAAGTATCCGAGATAGACCAAGTGAATGTGAGGGCCGGGTGGAAGTTAGAAGTAAAGTCGATGAAATTGACGAGCTCAGCATGGGTGCAGGAAGCAGCACCAATGTAGTCGTCAATGTACCAAAGGAAAAGTTGGGGAGCAGTACCAGAATAGGTTTGGAGCACAGACTGTTCCACATAACCAACGAAGAGGCAGGCATAGCTAGGGCCCATGCGAGATCCCATAGCTACACCCTTAGTCTGAAGAAAGTGGGAAGAGCCAAAAGAGAAGTTATTGAGTGTGAGAAACAGTTCAACTCGCATTCCTGGCTCCTTGCTTCCTTTGAATTAGTTTTATGTTTTGGAGTTATAAAAGGTAAGGGCTATCCCTAATTTAGTCTGATTTGGGATAGTCCGCATGGTTTGTGTGAGGGACAAGTCTTGCCTCACAAGCCTGATTGAATTCTTCGAGGATGTAACAAAGCACTTTGAATAAAGAGCAGTGGATGTGGTGTAAATAAATTTTAGTAACGCGTTTAATAAGGTTTCCCTCGGTAGGCTCACTCAGAAAGTCGAGGCATGGGGACCCAGAGGAACATAGCTGTGTGAATACGGAATTGGCTTGGCCATCAAAGGCAGACGATGAGGTTGTAGGTAGAGCGTATTCTGCCTGGAGGTCAGTGACCAGTGGTGTTCTGCAGGGATCTGTTCTGGGACCCCTACTCTTTGTGATTATCATAAATGACTTGGATGAGGAACTGGAAGGGTGGGTTAGTAAGTTTCTAGATGACACAAAGGGTTGATGGAGTTGTGGATAGCCGTGGAGGGATGTTGTATGTAGCAATGGGACATCGACTGGATGCAGAGTTGGGCTGAGAAGTGGCAGATGGAGTTCAGTCTGGAAAAGTGTGAAGTGATTCGCTTTGGAAGGTCGAAGTTGAAGACAGAGCACAGGGTTAATGGCAGGATTGTTCAGTGTGGAAGAACAGAGGTTTCTTAAGGTTCACATCCATGGATCTTTCAAAGTTGCAGCACAGGTTGCTCGGATTGTACGAAGAAGTATGGTGTGTTGTCCTTCATTAGTTGGGGGGTTAGTTTCAAGAGGCATGAGGTAATGTTGCAGCTGTAGACCACACTAGGTATATTACATTCAGTTCTCATCCTGGATTAGAGAGCACGTCCTATGAGGAGAGGTTGAATGAGCGAGGGCTTTTCTGTTTGGAGCAAAGGAGGGTGAAAGGTGACTTGACAGAGGTGTACAAGATGATAAGCACAGACAGAGTGGACAGGCAGAGTCTTCTTTCCGGGTTGGAAATGGTTGATACCAGGGGACATCATTTTAAGATCATAGGAGTAAAGTATCGGGAAGATTCAGAGGTAAGTTTTTTTACACCAAGAGCAGTGGATGCATGGACTGTCCTGCCAGGAGTGGTGGTAAATGTGGATACATTAGGGGCTTTAAAAAAACTCTTAGAGAGGCAGGTGGGTGATAGAAAAATGGAGGGCTATATCGGAGGGAAGGGTTAGATTGATTTTAGAGTGGGTTAAAAGGTTGGCACATCATTGGCCAACAATCCTGTACTGTGTTGTAATGTTCTATCTTCTATTCCCAATGTTACTTCTTCTGACAGCTCAACTTCCCATGCAAGTTCAAAGGTGCGGTTCTGTGTGTTTAGTAACTTTGAACTTGCTGGACAATTGGACTACAAACAAGCTTATCATACAGTGTGCAGTCCAAAAAGGCAAAGCACCTTACACATCTGATGTAGCTCCTTCAACAGGATGATATACCGCTGACAGATTTGTGACTTTTAAATTCTCCATCATTTCTGATGGTTCAGAAATGTAATTATTTTGTAATACTTATTTCATATTCATTAATATTTAGGTAGTCACACCTAGGCTGCCGGAAGCAGGTCGTTGGGTGACAGTCAGAGGGGGGAAAGTGAAGGTGAGCAGACAGGTAGTGCAGAGCACCCCTGTAGCCATTCCCCTGAATAATAAGTTTACCGTCCTGGATACTGTTGGCGGGGACGACCGACCAGCTGTGAGCCACGGTGACAGGGCCTCCGGCACTGAGTCTGACCTGGTGGTGCAGAAGCGTGGGACTGAGAAGAGGAGAGCTGTCGTCATTGGAGACTCTGTAGTCAGGGGAGCAGACAGGAGATTTTGTGGACGTGAGAAGGACACCTGCATGGTTTGTTGCCTCCCGGGTGCCAGGGTCCAGGATGTCTCTGACCGGGTGCATGACATCCTGGGAAAGCAACCAGAAGTCGTGATACATGTTGGGACCAACGACATAGGGTGGAAGAGGGATGAGGTCCTGAAGTGTGAGTTTCGGGAACTAGGCAGAAGGCTGAAGAACAGGACCTCAAGGATGGCGTTCTCAGGATTGCTGCCAGTGCTACGTGACAGTGATGGTAAGAATTGGAGGAGATGGCGTTGAATGCGTGGCTGAGGAGTTGGTGCAGAGAGCAGGGTTTTACATTTTTAGATCATTGGGATCTCTTCTGGGGAAGGTGGGACCTGTACAGATTGGATGGGTTGCACCTGAACTCGAGGAGGAGCAATATCCTTGCAGGTAGGTTTGCTAGCATGGTTCGGGAGGGTTTAAACTAATTTGCAAGGGGGATGGGACCCAGAGCGATAGAGCAGTGAAAGAAGTGCATGGAGTAAAGCCAGATCTAACATACAGAGAGGCTTTGAGGAAAGAGAAGCAGAATAAACGGTGTAAAGACAGTAAGGTAGAAGGGCTGAAATGTGTGTACCTCAATGTAAGAAGCATCAGGAACAAAGGTGATGAACTGAGAGCTTGGATACATACATGGAATTATGATGTAGTGGTCATTACAGATACTTGGCTGGCACCCGAGCAGGAATGGATTCTCAATATTCCTGGATTTCAGTGCTTTAAAAGGGATAGAGAGGGCGGAAAAAAGGGAGGAGGGGTAGCATTACTGGTCAGGGATACTATTACAGCTACAGAAAGGGTGGGTAATGTAGCAGGATCCTCTTTTGAGTCAGTATGGGTGGAAGTCAGGAACAGGAAGGGAGCAGTTACTCTATTGTGGGTATTCTATAGGCTCCCTGGTAGCAGCAGAGATACAGAAGAGCAGATTAAGAGGCAGATTTTGGAAAGATGCAAAGATAACAGGGTTGTTATCATGAGTGACTTTAACTTCCCTAATATTGATTGGCACCTGATTAGATCCAAATGTTTAGATGGGGCAGAGTTTGTTCAGTGTGTCCAGGACGGATTCCTGTCACAGTATGTGGACAGGCCGACTAGGGGGAATGCCATACTAGATCTAGTACTAGGTAATGAACCGGGTCAGGTCACAGACCTCTCAGTGGGTGAGCATCTGGGGGACAGTGACCACCACTCCCTGGCCTTTGGCATTATCATGGAAAAGGATAGAATCAGAGAGGACAGGAAAATTTTTAATTGGGGAAGGGCAAATTATGAAGCTATAAGGTTAGAACTTGCGGGTGTGAATTGGGATGATGTTTTGGCAGGGAAATGTACTATGGACATGTGGTCGATGTTTAGAGATCTCTTGCAGGAGGTTAGGGATAAATTTGTCCCAGTGAGGAAGATAAAGAATGGTAGGGTGAAGGAACCATGGGTGACAAGTAAGGTGGAAAATCTAGTCAGGTGGAAGAAGGCAGCATACATGAGGTTTAGGAAGCAAGGATCAGATGGGTCTGTTGAGGAATATAGGGAAGCAAGAAAGGAGCTTAAGAAGGGGCTGAGAGGAGCAAGAAGGGGGCATGAGAAGGCCTTGGCGAGTAGGGTAAAGGAAAACCCCAAGGCATTCTTCAATTATGTGAAGGAAAAAAGATGACAGGAGTGAAGGTAGGACCGATTAGAGATAAAGGTGGGAAGATGTGCCTGGAGGCTGTGGAAGTGAGCGAGGTCCTCAATGAACACTTCTCTTCGGTATTCACCAATGAGAGGGAACTTGATGATGGTGAGGACAATATGAGTGAGGTTGATGTGCTGGAGCATGTTGATATTAAGGGAGAGGAGGTGTTGGAGTTGTTAAAATACATTAGGACAAATAAGTCCCCGGGGCCTGACGGAATATTCCCCAGGCTGCTCCACGAGGCGAGAGAACAGATTGCTGAGCCTCTGGCTAGGATCTTTATGTCCTCGTTGTCCATGGGAATGGTACCGGAGGATTGGAGGGAGGTGAATATGTCCCCTTGTTCTAAAAAGGTAGTAGGGATAGTCCGGGTAATTATAGACCAGTGAGCTTTACGTCTGTGGTGGGAAAGCTGTTGGAAAAGATTCTTAGAGATAGGATCTCTGGGCATTTAGAGAATTATGGTCTGATCAGGGACAGTCAGCATGGCTTTGTGAAGGGCGGATCGTGTCTAACAAGCCTGATAGAGTTCTTTGAGGAGGTGACCAGGCATATAGATGAGGGTAGTGCAGTGGATGTGATCTACATGGATTTTAGTAAGGCACTTGACAAGGTTCCACACGGTAGGCTTATTCAGAAAGTCAGAAGGCATGCGATCCAGGGAAGTTTGGCCAGGTGGATTCAGAATTGGCTTGCCTGCAGAAAGCAGAGGGTCGTGGTGGACGGAGTACATTTGGATTGGAAGGTTGTGACTAGTGGTGTCCCACAAGGATCTGCTCTGGGACCCCTACTTTTCGTGATTTTTATTAACGTCCTGGATGTGGGGGTAGAAGGGTGGGTTGGCAAGTTTGCAGACGACACAAAGGTTGGCGGTGTTGTAGATAGTGTTGAGGATTGTCGAAGAAAGACATTGATAGGATGCAGAAGTGGGCTGAGAAGTGGCAGATGGAGTTCAACCCGGAGAAGTGTGAGGTGGTACACTTTGGAAGGACAAACTCCAAGGCAGAGTACAAAGTAAATGGCAGGATACTTGGTAGTGTGGAGGAGCAGAGGGATCTGGGGGTACTTGTTCATAGATTCCTGAAAGTTGCCTCACAGGTGGATAGGGTAGTTAAGAAAGCTTACGGGGTGTTAGCTTTCATAAGTCAAGGGATAGAGTTTAAGAGTCGCGATGTAATGATGCAGCTCGATAAAACTCTGGTTAGGCCACACTTGGAGTACTGTGTCCAGTTCTGGTCACCTCACTATAGGAAGGATGTGGAAGCATTAGAAAGGGTACAGAGGAGATTTACCAGAATGCTGCCTGGTTCAGAAAGTATGGATTATGATCAGAGATTAAGGGAGCTAGGGCTTTACTCTTTGGAGAGGAGGATGAGAGGAGACATGATAGAGATATACAAGATAATAAGAGGAATAGATAGAGTGGATAGCCAGCGCCTCTTCCCCAGGGCACCACTGCTCAATACAAGAGGACATAGCTTTAAGGTAAGGGGTGGGAAGTTTAAGGGGGATATTAGAGGAAGGTTTTTTACTCAGAGAGTGGTTGGTGTGTGGAATGCACTGCCTGAGTCAGTGGTGGAGGCAGATACATTAGTGAAGTTTAAGAGACTACTAGACAGGTATATGGAGGAATTTAAGGTGGGGGCTTATATGGGAGGCAGGGTTTGAGGGTCGGCACAACATTGTGGGCCAAAGGGCCTGTACTGTGCTGTACTATTCTATGTTCTATGTTCAATGTGTAAACAGATATTTTTAATGTCATGGAAACTGAAGATTTGTGAGTACACTGCATGTTCTCGAACTGTTTCCCTTATTGGAAATAATGTTATTGGAACCCTGTGTCATACTAGTTCGTGCAGGCATGTACAATCAATTTCCAATGTATTATTATCTGTAAAAAGCAATTTCATGTATTCTCTATATGTCATGAAAGTGGAGTTGGGTGTATGTATCAGGACTCCTGACATATCCAGGTTGGGTCTGGACAGCTGCTTGCCCTACTCCTGCTCTCACAGGGTTGCAACTTCAGCTCAAAGATGATTGTGCATTGCTTTTCATTCTTCTATGAGTTTTACAATGTAGAATTTGTTTTGGATTTAAACTAATCCTTGCACGAGGTCTCTGAGTTAAGCCAAGTGATTACAGCCTTCCAGAGTCAACCCATGAATTACTCACTTACCCTCATCGACTGATATGAAGATTTGACAATTTATCCTTGCCATAAATGTGCAATATGCTTGTGTATATGCAAGTGTTCCCTCCTATTGACCCAGACAATTCAGGGAACACTGAGAAACATGGAGGTGTGATGTGGAACCAGAAAATGTGCAAATGGTTTACTGAACCATAAACACACTGCACAAATGCACATCTGCCATGTCAAAAGATAATCAGAACATCTAACAGAATGTGCAGTGTGGTTAGATAGTTAAATGAGGTCATGAATATGTATCCTGACACACGGTCATGACCCATAATTTTTTTACCATCCTTTTGCCTGCACTGATGCTGCCCGACCTGCTGAATCTTCCAGCAGTTTAGTTTTGCTTCATACTCCAGCAGCCTAAATCTCTTATATCTACTTATATATAAACATATTTACACACACTATAATTTTTATCGCATAATTTCTGTACCCTTATAATCTCCGTAGCTTAATATTCCATAATGTATTCTGATTATCTTTCCTATCAGAGCACGATGCATTAATGGTTTATGTACCTCGACCCACAGCACCCTTTGGATCTCTGTGTTCCTAGCTTTTGGATCTGCAGTTAAATATCATTATCTTCACACCATTAAAATTAAAAGAAAAAGGCTGTCAGGAAGCAGATGGTTAAATGTCAAGTGGTTTCCAGTAAAAATACTCTAAGAGTATTCGAACAGAACCGAGTCCCAGAATGACTAAGTCTAATGATGTTGTTTCAGCTGATTTAAAGAATAACACAATAAAGAAATGTCCGCTCTATCCCACATTTGTCTTTTGTCTGTATTAAGTCCAACATGTGAACTTCTCAATCATTTTTCCAGCTGTTGTGTGAGAGAAAAGAATTGTTTGTTTAAAAAGGTATAAATAACATTTGGTGCTTCAGGGCACGCAGTGAACTCCCAATTCTTGCAGTGTTGGCTCAACTATTCTCTACTGGCAGCAAGAACATGATAGCCACATTTCCCTCTTTTTGGGAAAAGGGGAAAATCCTGTTTCAACTCACAATTTACAGCACATTTATGAAACTGAAGGATTGAAAACATCAAATCCCGCAAGTGAGATTAGAAAGATAGAAAGAACATGGTTAGAAAATCGACTGAAGTCCAAAGAGCAGAGAATAATGGAGTACAGATGTTTTCACTCTGCAGGTCAGTGCAGTAGAGTAGTTGGTGCTTGGGATTAGGGTCACTGCTGTTCTTTTCAATAAAGTAACGAATTAGACCAAGATACCTGTAGGTGATTTCAATGTTTGCAAATGACGCCAAACTTATCACATTAAAAATGTTGATATGAAAACGTTTAAAAAGAAAGATATAAAACGTTGAAAAGAAGAGTGACGAAATCAGAAACTGCAGACGCTGGAATCTGAAAGACCTCAGCAGGTCAGGCAACATATGTGGGGTTAAAGGAATACTTGACATTTTGGAGGGTTGAGTGGTTTTATGGGGACTGAATGTGCCTTTACACTCTCAGTCTGAATCCCCCCTTCACACTCAGTCTAAACGCCCCTCATCGGGACTGAATCCCCTTTACACGCAGTCTAAATGCCCCTCATCAGGACTGAATCCCCTTTACACTCGGTCTAAATGCCCCTCATGAGGAGTGAATCCCCCTTTACACTCAGTCTAAATGCCCCTCATCAGGACTGAATCCCCTTTACACTCAGTCTAAATGTCCCTCATGAGGACTGAATACCCCCTTTACACTCAGTCTAAATGCCCCTCATCGGGACTGAATGCCCCCTTTACACTCAGTCTAAATGCCCCTCATCGGGACTGAATGCCCCCTTTACACTCAGTCTAAATGCCCCTCATCAGGACTGAATCCCCCTTTACACTCAGTCTATATGCCCCTCATCAGAACTGAATCCCCTTTACATTCAGTCTAAATGCCCCTCATCAGGACTGAATCCCCCTTTACACACAGTCCAAATGCCCCTCATGAGGACTGAATCCCCTTTACACTCAGTATAAATGACTCTCATGAGGACTGAATCCCCCTTTACACTCGGTCTAAATGCCCCTTATGAGGACTGAATCCCCCTTTACACTCAGTCTAAATGAGCCTCATGAGGACTGAATCCCCCTTTACACTCAGTCCAAATGCCCCTCATGAGGACTGAATACCCCCTTTACACTCAGTCTAAATGCCCCTCATGAGGACTGAATCCCCATTACACTCAGTCTAAATGCCCCTCATGAGGACTGAATACCCCTTTACACTCGGTCTAAATGCCCCTCATGAGGACTGAATCACCCTTTACATTCAGTCTAAATGTACCTCATCAGGCCTGAATCCCCCTTTACACTCAGTCTAAATGGCCCTAATGAGGACTGAATCCCCCTTTACACTCAGTCTAAATGCCCGTCATTAGGACTGAATCCCCCTTTACAGTCACTCTAAATGCCCCTCATGAGGACTGATTCCCCATTACACTCAGTCTAAATGTCCCTCATGAGGACTGAATACCCCCTTTACACTCAGTCTAAATGCCCCTCATGAGGACTGAATCCCGCTTACATACAGTCTAAATGCCCCTTATGAGGACTGAATCTCCCTTTACACTCAGTCCAAATGCCCCTCATGAGGACTGAATTCCCCCTTTACACTCAGTCTATATGCCCCTCATGAGGACTGAATCCCCCTTTACACAGTCTAAATGAGCCTCATGAGGACTGAATCCCCCTTTACACTCAGTCTAAATGCCTCTCATCAGGACTGAATCCCCTTTACACTCAGTCTAAATGCCCCTCATGAGGACTGAATCCCCATTACACTCAGTCTAAATGTCCCTCATGAGGACTGAATACCCCCTTTACACTCAGTCTAAATGCCCCTCATCGGGACTGAATGCCCCCTTTACACTCAGTCTAAATGCCCCTCATCGGGACTGAATGCCCCCTTTACACTCAGTCTAAATGCCCCTCATCAGGACTGAATCCCCCTTTACACTCAGTCTATATGCCCCTCATCAGAACTGAATCCCCTTTACATTCAGTCTAAATGCCCCTCATCAGGACTGAATCCCCCTTTACACACAGTCCAAATGCCCCTCATGAGGACTGAATCCCCTTTACACTCAGTATAAATGACTCTCATGAGGACTGAATCCCCCTTTACACTCGGTCTAAATGCCCCTTATGAGGACTGAATCCCCCTTTACACTCAGTCCAAATGCCCCTCATGAGGACTGAATTCCCCCTTTACACTCAGTCTATATGCCCCTCATGAGGACTGAATCCCCCTTTACACAGTCTAAATGAGCCTCATGAGGACTGAATCCCCCTTTACACTCAGTCTAAATGCCTCTCATCAGGACTGAATCCCCTTTACACTCAGTCTAAATGCCCCTCATGAGGACTGAATCCCCATTACACTCAGTCTAAATGTCCCTCATGAGGACTGAATACCCCCTTTACACTCAGTCTAAATGCCCCTCATCGGGACTGAATGCCCCCTTTACACTCAGTCTAAATGCCCCTCATCGGGACTGAATGCCCCCTTTACACTCAGTCTAAATGCCCCTCATCAGGACTGAATCCCCCTTTACACTCAGTCTATATGCCCCTCATCAGAACTGAATCCCCTTTACATTCAGTCTAAATGCCCCTCATCAGGACTGAATCCCCCTTTACACACAGTCCAAATGCCCCTCATGAGGAGTGAATCCCCTTTACACTCAGTCTAAATGAGCCTCATGAGGACTGAATCCCCCTTTACACTCAGTCCAAATGCCCCTCATGAGGACTGAATACCCCCTTTACACTCAGTCTAAATGCCCCTCATGAGGACTGAATACCCCTTTACACTCGGTCTAAATGCCCCTCATGAGGACTGAATCACCCTTTACATTCAGTCTAAATGTACCTCATCAGGCCTGAATCCCCCTTTACACTCAGTCTAAATGCCTCTCATCAGGACTGAATCCCCTTTACACACAGTCCAAATGCCCCTCATGAGGACTGAATCCCCTTTACACTCAGTATAAATGACTCTCATGAGGACTGAATCCCCCTTTACACTCGGTCTAAATGCCCCTTATGAGGACTGAATCCCCCTTTACACTCAGTCCAAATGCCCCTCATGAGGACTGAATTCCCCCTTTACACTCAGTCTATATGCCCCTCATGAGGACTGAATCCCCCTTTACACAGTCTAAATGAGCCTCATGAGGACTGAATCCCCCTTTACACTCAGTCTAAATGCCTCTCATCAGGACTGAATCCCCTTTACACTCAGTCTAAATGCCCCTCATGAGGACTGAATCCCCATTACACTCAGTCTAAATGTCCCTCATGAGGACTGAATACCCCCTTTACACTCAGTCTAAATGCCCCTCATCGGGACTGAATGCCCCCTTTACACTCAGTCTAAATGCCCCTCATCGGGACTGAATGCCCCCTTTACACTCAGTCTAAATGCCCCTCATCAGGACTGAATCCCCCTTTACACTCAGTCTATATGCCCCTCATCAGAACTGAATCCCCTTTACATTCAGTCTAAATGCCCCTCATCAGGACTGAATCCCCCTTTACACACAGTCCAAATGCCCCTCATGAGGAGTGAATCCCCTTTACACTCAGTCTAAATGAGCCTCATGAGGACTGAATCCCCCTTTACACTCAGTCCAAATGCCCCTCATGAGGACTGAATACCCCCTTTACACTCAGTCTAAATGCCCCTCATGAGGACTGAATCCCCATTACACTCAGTCTAAATGCCCCTCATGAGGACTGAATACCCCTTTACACTCGGTCTAAATGCCCCTCATGAGGACTGAATCACCCTTTACATTCAGTCTAAATGTACCTCATCAGGCCTGAATCCCCCTTTACACTCAGTCTAAATGCCTCTCATCAGGACTGAATCCCCTTTACACTCAGTCTAAATGCCCCTCATGAGGACTGAATCCCCATTACACTCAGTCTAAATGTCCCTCATGAGGACTGAATACCCCCTTTACACTCAGTCTAAATGCCCCTCATCGGGACTGAATACCCCCTTTACACTCAGTCTAAATGCCCCTCATCGGGACTGAATGCCCCCTTTACTCTCTCCGTCTTGTTGCAGTGCCTTGACCCAAACTGTCGAGCATCTTTTGCCTCCACATATACTCCCTGACCCGCTGGGTTCTGCTCGTAACGTTTTCTTTGACCAAGAAGGCAAGCAGCAGACTTCAGGAGAACATTGACAGGACAGTGAAACGGACCAACAGCTAGCAGTAGAAATTTTAACACGGGGTTCTGGTGTGGGGGCGTGGGAGGGGGAGGTTACTGAGAGTAGTACAAGTTGGTTTGGAAAGAAAAGGAGAGACGTCACCGTGTACAAGGTACAGATGCAGAAGCAGGGACAAAGCTGTACAGGCAACTCCCAAAGGCAACTGGATTAATACTAGGAGAGCAGGCTGTCACATGCGGACCGCCAAAGAACAAGCAGGTAGGTTAAGTCAATCCCTACGTAAATTGCAGAATAAGCCTCAAAAGGTTGTTGCTGATTTTCAGGTGAAACCCAGCCAAATTGTAGGCTTAGGACTAAAATGTTTCTCCAAAATTTTGTTCTAAAAACTGAAAATGCTTGAAGAAACTGTCGGACTGGCAGTGTCTGTGGCCATAGAAACAGTCAATATTTTAAGATTGGGGCTCATTAGAGCTAAGAAAAAGAGAAACAGTTTAGTCACAGATGAGAAGGTAGAGGAGGGCCACGGATGGAACAAAGGGAAATTGTCTGATAGGGTGAAATAACGTGGCTATTCCGGAGGGAAAAAGGAAAAGTAGTCAGTAGTGAGCCAAACACAAAGGAAGAGTGAACTAGATAGAGTTGGGGAATTCAGTACTGAATCCTGCTGGCTGCAGTATGCCCAAGTTCAAAGTTCAAAGTTCAAAGTAAGTTTATTATCAAAGGGTGTGCAGTTTACAATATACAACCCTGAGGTTTGTTATCCTGCAGGCACCCAGGGAATCAAATAAACACAATGGATAACACAAAAAAACCAAAGAGCGACAAACTTCCAATGTGACATAGAGGACAAATCGTGTAAATGGTAAAAAAAAATTAAACAAGCAATGCTGGGAACACGGGCTGCCAAGTCCCTAAACACGAGTCGACAAGGTGTGGAGTAAGTTCAGTGCCGAGGTGAGTGAAGCTGGTCCTGATGCCCGGCTGCCGCGAGGTAACAAACTGCTCCCGAACCCAGTGACATGGGACCACCTGTCCGAGGGTAGCGAGAAGATGGGTCAAAGGCAGGCAGGCGGGACGGGCTCAGATGGGGGATCCTGGCTGGCAGGGAGTAGACAGGCTGAACACTGGTTCATTTCCTGCTCTTGGGCTCGACAGTTTAATCCGGTTCCACCCTCTCTTCTGGCAACGGCTGACATTGGTCTGCTGCAAGATGCCGTGCCGTACCTGCACTCCTAGAGTCAAGTTCGCCGAATCCTTAAGATCATAAAATCACTAGTTCACTTCCATGGTTTAGAAGTGCTTTTCTTAAAGGGAAATTACAGGCTGTGGATTGCAGTCGCCATAGTTCAGAAGAATTATATCCAGTAAGCTATCTGCAGGATAGGTGAAGAATGAGGTGTCGTTCCCTCAGCCTGCACTGGGCCTCACTGTAACAGTTCTGGAGACCACGGGCAGGTCACAGTGGGAGTGAGACGGTGAATTAAGGTGGCAGGTAACCTGCCGCTCAGGATCACTGGACACAGGTCGTCCGCTCAGAGATGAACTCGGTTTCTCTTATGGAGAGGAGCTCATGTTGTGAACAGCAAATGCTGTAGCCTAGATTGGAAGAAGTGTGAGTGAATTGCTGCCCTGCTTGGAAGGATTGTTGGGTCCATGAATGGTGTAAAGGGAATAGACAAAAGCACAGATATTGTAGTTGTACAGGAAAAGGAAAAACAAGGAATGGAAGGCAAAAACAGTCAGTCTCAGGACAAACAGAAAGAAAGGGTGAATTGGATAGAGGTGAAGAATTCAATATTGAGTCCTGCCAGATGCAGCATGCCCAGGTTCAAGGTTCAAGTTTAATTGTCAGTCAACCATACTCATAAATATCAACAGCCAAATGAAACTGTTTGTTGGATGAAGAATGAGAATGCTGTTGCTTGAACTTGTATTGGGCCTCTTTGTAACAGTTCCATAGATCACGGACATGTTGCAGAAAGCTCACCACTGCCTCTACTTCCACAACTGGTTTAAGAAATTTGGCTTGTCCCCGTTGACCCTCACCTATTTTTAATGATGCACCACAGAAAGCATCCTATCCAGATGATGCATGTGGGCTTGGTGTGGCAACTGGTCTGCACGTGCTGCAAGAAACTGCAGAGGGCTGCGGCCCCAGCTCAGCACATCATGGGAACCGGCCTCCCCTCCATGGACTCAGTCCACACTTCTCACTGTCTCAGTAAAGCAGCCGGCAACATCAAAGAACTCACCTACCCTGGACGTTCTCTCTTCTCCTCTCTCCCATTGAGCATAAGGTATGAAAGGCTGAAAGCATGTACCACCAGGCTCAAGGACATTTTATACCCCACTTTTACGAGCCTATTGAGTGACTTCCTAATATAACAAGATGGACTCTAGACCTCATATTCCACCTCATTATGATTTGCACATTATTATCCAAGTGCATTCCACTTCCTTTGGAGCTCCTGCACTTTATTTTCATTCTTATTATTTTACATTGTTCTACACTAACGCATTGTGTAATGAATTAACAGCATACAAGACAAGCATTTCGCTGTACCTCGGTATATGTGACAATAATAAACTAATTCCAATCACAACATGCGAACGATGGGGAGAGGTGAGCAAAGGGCTGCAATGGTGAATCAGTAGGTCACGGAGAGAGGCGCCACTTTGAGGGGATGGGAATTCTCTTTGTTTTTCCCATTACCCCCTCCATCTACTCTTCCCTCTTGCTCAGTTCTGATGAATGGTCCCAGACCTGGATTATTATCAATTTCTACAAATGCTTCCTGACCAGCATTCTCTGTCTTTAACTATATAACCATATAACAATTACAGCACAGAAACAGACCATCTCGGCCCTTCTAGTCCATGCTGAACTCTTACTCTCACCTAGTCCCACCGACCTGCACTCAGCCCATAACCCTCCATTCCTTTCCTGTCCATATAACTATCCAGTTTAACTTTAAACGACAACATTGAACCTGCCTCAACCACTTCAGCTGGAAGCTCGATCCACACAGCTACCACTCTCTGAGTAAAGAAGTTCCCCCTCATGTTACCCCTAAACTTTTGCCCTTTAACTCTCAACTCATGTCCTCCACTCTCAATGGAAAAAGCCTATTCACGTCAACTCTATCTATCGCCCTCATAATTTTAAATAATTTTTATTTCAGATATCTTGCAACTGCAATTTTTGATCCTCAATAATTTTGAATTTGTTCTTGGAGAAAAACAATTTGTTCTTGAATTTGTTTTAACTTTAGAGTCTTTACACAATTAAACCAAACCTGTGGTGGGCATTTTCCTGCTTAAGTTAAAACAGAACAAAACTAAACAAATGCAGACTGTTCTTTGTCCTGTATAATCTTATAATGCAAATAACAGCCACTCACAGATTCATTTTTGTCCTGTATAATCTTATAATGCAAATAACAGCCACTCACAGATTAATTTTTGTCCTGTATAATCTTATAATGCAGATAACAGCCACTCAGAGTCTGCTGGTGCTAGTACAAGAAAGTTAACAAGAGTATTTTGTCTGTATTCTAGACCCATCCAACTTGGGGCCCAGCCAAAATAACTTATTTCAGTTTTCACAACTACAAAAGCAACTACTTAACTGTTAAAGTAGCACACTGGAAACTGGGCTTGACTTAACCTTGAAGGTAAAATAAGATTTATTTTTAACTTTGACATTTAACCTTGGAACTGATAAATTCCTGGCCAATAAAATTTTACTTATATATCCTTTTACATCTTATTGCCGGGGGTGGTGGGGGGGGGGGGAGAAGGGAAGTAGGGCAGTCACCTGATCCTTCAGAATTTTCCTTTCAACACTCTGATAAAGTAAGCGTTTCAATGTCAGCTTATAAAAGCACTCCTTATTAAATCTTACACATTGTGAGGTGACATTTGCACGTTTTTTCAATTACTGCCATTTTCAAGCCGCTTCAGCTGTTGTTCCCACTGGACACTCTCAAAGAGCCGCAAATGGGAACTAATATTTCAAGCTTATTGACAAAGCTAGAGGAGACTCCAATTTTTCATTATGTCTTATGGTTAAGTCAGCTTCTGAAGAGGGAAATGCAAATACTGCTTTAACATTCCTGGTAGCATTGAGAATGAGCCTTTGATATTGTTGGGTATTTTTTTCAGTGGAGTTCATGAGCCCAAGCCCAATGTAGAGTTTTGACCATACTGTAGTCTGGCAGTGGCACTAAAGCCAGATTAATGAAAATCACCGGTCTTTGTATCACTGGGAAAGACTAGCAAATGAGGAAAAAAATTGGCTTACTTAAAGTTCTAATGTAAAGATACTGGGGAGAGCCAAATTCAACCACATTCAAAAGCAAGATAGGAAATCCAATGCACTATTGATAAATTGATAAGTTGGTTTATATTTATCACATGTACTGAAAAACTGGTCTTGCAGATTGTTCATACATATTAATTCATAACAGTGCATTGAGGTAGTACAAGGTAAAACAATAACAAGAGTGCAGAATAAAGTTTTACAGTTACAGAGAAAATGCAGCACAAGGTCATAGCAAGGTTGATTGTGAGGTCATGAATCCATCTTATCATACTAGCAAACTATTCAATAGTCTAATCAAAGCTGTCCTTGAACCCGATGGTATGTGCTTTCAGGCTTTTGTACCTATGTCCAAAGGGTATCTTACTGTACTTGGGAACCGTTCAATAGTCTTATACAGTGGGATAGAATCTGTCATTGAACCTGGTGGTATGTGCTTTCAGGCTTTTGTATCTATTGCCCGATGGGAGGGGGAAGAGGAGAGAATGTCTGGGATGGGTGGCATCCTTGATTATACTGACTGCCCTACCAAGGCAGTGAGAAGTAACGACAGAGTCCACAGAGGGGAGGCTGGTTTTTGTGATGGTTCGAGCTGTGTTCACAGCTCTCTGTAGTTTCTTGGGGACAAGCCAAACTTCTTTAGCCTCCTGAGAAAGTGCAGGCACCGCTGAGCATTCTTGGCTGTGGCGACAATATGGTCAGACCAGAACAGTCTATTGGTGATGTTCACTCATATCAGCTTGAAGCTCTCAGTCCTCTTGATGTGAGCAACATTGATGTAAACAAAAGCATGTGTACTGTCTCTCTTCCTGAAGTCAAAGAGCAATCCTTTTGCTGACAATGGGCTGGCAGATTGCACACGTATTGATATATATCGATTTACATATTGATTGATACATATTAATTTGTCAGCTAATTATAATGATAATAACACTCAAACAGCAGTAGCCCTCACATTTTTCAATGGCCAGATGCTGAAACAGCTGCAACACCATTCTTGCACAAGTTACAGCAGCCTGCTGTACTTAAAAGTAGCCTAAGCCTCTTAGAAGGAAGCAGGTTGGGGCTGGAGCAGGTGGTGGCAGGCTTTCTACAAGTCAGCCTGAGCTGGGAAACCATAGAATGAACCAGCATGTAAGTAAAAGAGATCAGTGTTCGTAACCTCCACTTCAGTAACAAAGCAACTCCAATCTACTGTAGTTGCCGAGTTACAGTATGTAGATGCAATTTGCATATGCACAAACGCAGGGCTCAAACCACTATCTCTTTTGTCAATAAAAGGATAGGGTTCACACTAAAAATACAGTACAGACAAAGCTCCTTCCCAGTCAGCCCTTGTCACACGACATTGTCTATCTGACAATCAAGGTCTATGATGTGACTCAGTCAGTATGGGTGAATTTGCATGTCTTGGAAATTATCTTTCAGCGAGAGCAGACATGAATGTTCAAATTCATCACTTTGTCCATCATAGCCTTTGACTGCCAGAGGAAGGGAGCATTCCAAGACCTCAAGACTAGCAACAGGTCCATGGTCTACCCAGCATCAGAGATCCCTTCAGGGGATCTCCCATCCACTGCTACCAACCTCATAGTTCCCATACCTCGCACTTCCTGTTTCTACCTCCTACCCAAGATCCACAAACCTGCCTGTCCTGGCAGACCTTTTGTCTCAGCTTGCTCCTGCCCCACCGAACTCGTTTCTGCATATCTTGACACGGTTTTATCCCCCCTTGTTCAATCCCTTCCGACCTATGTTCATGACACTTCTCACGCTCTTAAACTTTTCAATGATTTTAAGTTCTCTGGCCCCCACCGCTTTATTTTCACCATGGATGTCCAGTCCCTATATACTTCCATCCCCCATCAGGAAGGTCTCAAAGCTCTCTGCTTCTTTTTGGATTCCAGACCTAATCAGTTCCCCTCTACCACCACTCTGCTCCGTCTAGCGGAATTAGTCCTTACTCTTAATAATTTCTCCTTTGGCTCCTCCCACTTCCTCCAAACTAAAGGTGTAGCTATGGGCACCCGCATGGGTCCGAGCTATGCCTGCCTTTTTGTTGGCTTTGTGGAACAATCTATTTTCCGTACCTATTCTGGTATCTGTCCCCCACTTTTCCTTCACTACATCGACGACTGCATTGGCGCTGCTTCCTGCACGCATGCTGAGCTCGTTGACTTTATTAACTTTGCCTCCGACTTTCACCCTGCCCTCAAGTTTACCTGATCCATTTCCGACAGCTCCCTCCCCTTTCTAGATCTTTCTGTCTCTATCTCTGGAGACAGCTTATCTATTGATGTCTACTATAAGCCTCATACATCAAAGTTGCTGGTGAACGCAGCAGGCCAAGCAGCATCTATAGGAAGAGGCGCAGTCGATGTTTCAGGCCGAGACCCTTCGTCAGGACTAACTGAAGGAAGAGTGAGTAAGGGATTTGAAAGCTGGAGGGGGAGGGGGAGATGCAAAATGATAGGAGAAGACAGGAGGGGGAGGGATAGAGCCGAGAGCTGGACAGGTGATAGGCAAAAGGGGATACGAGAGGATCATGGGACAGGAGGTCCGGGAAGAAAGACAAGGGGGGGGGGTGACCCAGAGGATGGGCAAGAAGTATATTCAGAGGGACAGAGGGAGAAAAAGGAGAGTGAGAGAAAGAATGTGTGCATAAAAATGAGTAACAGATGGGGTACGAGGGGGAGGTGGGGCCTTAGCGGAAGTTAGAGAAGTTGATGTTCATGCCATCAGGTTGGAGGCTACCCAGACGGAATATAAGGTGTTGTTCCTCCAACCTGAGTGTGGCTTCATCTTTACAGTAGAGGAGGCCATGGATAGACATGTCAGAATGGGAATGGGATGTGGAATTAATATGTGTGGCCACTGGAAGATGCTGCTTTCTCTGGCGGACAGAGCGTAGATGTTCAGCAAAGCGGTCTCCCAGTCTGCGTCGGGTCTCACCAATATATAAAAGGCCACATCGGGAGCACCGGACGCAGTATATCACCCCAGTATATCCTCTCGTATCCCCTTTTGCCTATCACCTGTCCAGCTCTCGGCTCTATCCCTCCCCCTCCTGTCTTATCCTATCATTTTGCATCTCCCCCTCCCCCTCCAGCTTTCAAATCCCTTACTCACTCTTCCTTCAGTTAGTCCTGACGAAGGGTCTCGGCCTGAAACGTCGACTTGCCTCTTCCTATAGATGCTGCTTGGCCTGCTGCGTTCACCAGCAACTTTGATGTATGTTGCTTGAATTTCCAGCATCTGCAGAATTCCTGTTGTCTACTATAAGCCTACTGACTCTCACAGCTATCTGGACGATTCCTCTTCTCACCCTGTCTCTTGCAAAAATGCCATCCCCTTCTCGCAATTCCTCCATCTCTGCCGCATCTGCTCTCAGGATGAGGCTTTTCATTCCAGGACGAAGGAGATGTCTTCCTTTTTTAAAGCAAAGGGCTTCCCTTCCTCCACTATCAACTCTGCTCTCAAACGTATATCCCCCATTTCACGCACATCTGCTCTCACTCCATCCTCCCGCCATCCCACTAGGAATAGGGTTCCCCGGTCCTCACCTACCACCCCATACATATACATATTATTTTCCGTAGCTTCCGCCACCTCCAACGGGATCCCACCACTAAGCACATCTTTCCCTCACCCCCCCCCCCGCTTTCCGCAGGCATCACTCCCTACGCGACTCCCTTGTCCATTCGTTCCCGCCCCCCCCCCCATCCCTCCCCTCTGATCTCCCTCCTGGCACTTATCCTTGTAAGCGGAACAAGTGCTACACATGCCCTTACACTTCCTCCCTTACCACCATTCAGGGCCCCAGACAGTCCTTCCAGGTGAGGCGACACTTCACCTGTGAGTCAGCTGGGGTGATATACTGCGTCCGGTGCTCACGATGTGGCCTTCTATATATTGGCGAGACCCGACGCAGACTGGAAGATCGTTTTGCTGAACACCTACTCTCTGTCTGCCAGAGAAAGCAGGATCTCCCAGTGGCCACACATTTTAATTCCACATTCCATTAGCAATTCTGATATGTCTATCCATGGCCTCCTCTACTGTAAAGATGAAGCCACACTCAGGTTGGAGAAACAACACCTTATATTCCATCTGAGTAGCCTCCAACTTGATGGCATGAACATTGACTTCTCTAACTTCCGCTAATGCCCCACCTCCCCCTCGTACCCCATCCATTATTTATTTATATACACACATTCTTTCTCTCTCTCTCCCTTTTCTCCCTCTGTCCTTCTGACTATACCCCTTGCCCATCCTCTGGGTTTCCCCCCCCCTTTCCCTTCTCCCTGGGCCTCCTGTCCCATGATCCTCTCATATCCCTTTTGCCAATCACCTGTCCAGCTCTTGGCTCCATCCCTCCCCTTCCTGTCTTCTCCTATCATTTTGGATCTCCCCCTCCCCCTCCCACTTTCAAATCTCTTACTAGCTCTTCCTTCAGTTAGTCCTGACGAAGGGTCTCGGCCTGAAACGTCGACTGTACCTCTTCCTGGAGATGCTGCCTGGCCTGCTGCGTTCACCAGCAACTTTGATGTGTGTCCCTTCACCTCTATGTGTTTCAGGGCTGTTGACTACTGATAGTAGGCACCTCATCTCATCTATGTGAAACCTCCCAATCCACTGGCAGGGTAAGTGAACCAATGTCACTGTTCTCCCCTGGGCCACCACTGAGGCTCCGATCACACTTCATTCCATCCAGAGGTCAGGCCACATTGTCTGCGTGTCTAACAGGAGACTCCTGAGCCAAGCACTCTACGCTGAGCTGTGCCATGCCAGAGGATTTGCAAGAAGGTAGAGTACTTAAGATGAAATGTTCTCAAAGTTTCCCTGAGAAACCTTGGGGCATAAAGAGACTTTTTGCCATTTTGAACTTCATAAATCGAAGTATTGAGTACAGGAGTTGGAATGTTATGTTGGATTTGCATAAGATGTTAGTGAAGCCTAATTTGGATTATTGTGTACAGTTCTTGTCACCTACCTACAGGAAAGATATCATTAAGATTGAAAGAGTAGAGAGAAAATTTACAAGCATGTCGCCAGGACTGGAAGATCTGAGTTATGGAGAAATACTGAACAGAAGAGGGCTTTATTCTCTGGAGCATAGGTGAATGAGGGGAGATCTGATAGAGGTATACAAAATTATGTGGGGTATAAATAGCGTAAATGGAAGCAGGTTTTTTCCGCGGAGGTTGAGACTAGAAGTAGAGGCCGTAGCTTAATGGTGAACACTGAAATGTTTAAGGGGAATTTCTTCACTCAGGAGATGGTGAGAGTGTGGAACGAGCTGCCAGAGGAAGTAGTGGATGCAGGTTTAATTTTACCTTTGAAGAGAAGTTTGGAAAAGTACATGGTTGGAGTGCTATGGTCCAGGTGCATGTCGATGGGACAAGGCAGAATACGAGTTTGGCAAAGACCAGATGGGCCAAAGGGCTTGGTTCTGTGATGTAGGGCTCTATGACTCCATGAAAATAAGCAACATCTTCACCAACTTGTGAGAATTGCTGATGCAAGATTTGCAAAGTGCTGGGAAGACTCCAAGCAATTTAACATCCTCTGACTAATGGATGTAGAGGTCAAGGGCAAAGAGCAAAATGAAGGTGCGACAATCTGAACAACCAACGTCACTCAGCTCATCAACCTCCAACTTCCTCAACTGTGGTAGCATCTACGGTTCCCACACTGGCCTCACCAACCACCTTAGATTCCACAGGGTGGAATGGAAGCAAAAACTGAGGTGTTGAAATTTGGGCAGTTGACATTTTGTGTTACTGATTGCCCATTTCCCTCCATAGATGCTGCCTGACCTTCCAGCACTTTTTTTTGCTCCAGATTCCAGCATCTGCAGTGCCTTGTGTCTTCTTCAGTGGAAGCAAGACTCTCTGACCCCAACGAAGGATGCATAAATGGCAGCATCAATCTTAGGCCATTGTCTTTCACTCTGACCTGAAAATAACCTTACAAGACTAGCAGGCTTGGTGTCATTGTCATTGGTAGGACTGGCTCACAGCTCCAGCAGCTTGGGTTGGGTCCTGACCTTAGATTCCATCTGCCTGGAGTATTCACATTCTTCCTGTGTGCTTCCCCCGAGGCACTCTATCTTCCCTCCACACCCCAGAAACTGGTTGGTAGGTTAATTGATGACTGCAGATTGCCCCTCATTTAGATGAGTGACAGGAAGGGTCAGGAGGAAGTTGATGAGAGAACAGATGACAGGAAAATAAGAAGAGGAATGGGACTGATGGCATGTTTTGAGAATTACAAAGGATTAATGGATCAGATAGTCTATTCCTTGAAAAACATGAAAGGTTTGGGCACCTGTCTGAACTGAACTACACTGAAATATGCCTTTTGATTTTGCGTTTTTATACTCTTGTGTTTTCGCTCATTATTTTTGTTGACATTTGCGCTATTGTTTTGTGCATGGGAGGAGGGTGGTTTGACGTTCGATGTTTTTCTTTGTTTCGGGACTGTCTATGGGGAAGATGAATTTCAGGGTTGTACACTGCATATTTTCTTTGATAATCAGGGACCTCGAGGTAAAGGAGCCGTTAGGAGGTAGTGACCATAATGTGAAAAGTTTTAATCTACAAACTGAGAGGGAGAAGGGAAAATCGGAAGTGTCAGTATTACAGTTGAACAAAGGGAACTATGGAGCTATGAGGGAGGAGCTGGCCAAAGTTCAATGGAACAATATCCTAGCAGGGATGACAGTGGAACAATAATGGCAGGTATTTCTGGGAATAATGCAGATGGTGCAGGAACAGTTCATTCCAAAGAGGAAGGAAGATCCTAAGGGGAGTAAGGGGAGGCCGTGGCTGACAAGGGAAGTAAAGGACAGTATAAAGATAAAAGAGAAGAAGTATAACATGGCAAAGATGAGTGGGAAGCTGGAGGATTGGAAAACTTTTAAAGAGCAACAGAAGATAACTAAAAAGGTAATACACGGAGAAAAAATGAGGTACGAAGGTAAACTAGCCAAGAATATAAAGGAGGATAGTAAAAGCTTCTTTAGGTATGTGAAAAGGGAAAAAATAGTTAAGACCAAAATTGGGCCCTTGAAGACAGAAAAGGGTGAATTTATTATGGGGAACAAGGAAATGGCAGACGAGTTGAACAGGTACTTTGGATCTATCTTCACTAGGGAAGACACAAACAATCTCCCAGATACAATAGTGGCCAAAGGGTAATGGATGAACTGAAGGAAATTTATATTAGCAACACACATCAAAGTTGCTGGTGAACGCAGCAGGCCAAGCAGCATCTGTAGGAAGAGGTGCAGTTGACGTTTCAGGCCGAGACCCTTCGTCAGGACTAATTTCGCCAGAAATTTATATTAGGCAGGAAATGGTGTTGGATAGACTGTTGGGTCTGAAGCCTGGTAAGTCCCCAGGACCTGATGGTCTGCATCCTAGGGTACTTAAGGAGGTGGCTTGTTCCAATGTTCTATAGATTCAGGATCAGTTCCTGTGGATTGGAGGGTGGCTAATGTTGTCCCACTTTTCAAGAAAGGAGGGAGAGAGAAAACAGGGAATTATAGACCGGTTAGCCTGACGTCAGTGGTGGGAAAGATGCTGGAGTCAATTATAAAAGATGAAATTACGACACATTTGGATGGCAGTAACAGGATAGGTCCAAGTCAACATGGATTTGCAAAGAAGAAATTGTGCTTGACTAACCTTCTGGAATTTTTTGAGGATGTAACTATGAAAAAGGACAAGGGAGAGCCAGTGGATGTAATGTACCTGGACTTTCAGAAAGCCTTTGATAAAGTCCCACATAGGAGATTAGTGGGCAAAATTAGGGCACATGGTATTGGGGGCAGAGTACTGACATGAATTGAAAACTGGTTGGCTGACAGGAAACAAAGAGTAGCGATTAATGGGTCCCTTTTGGAATGGCAGGCGGTGACCAGTGGGGTACCACAGGGTTCAGTGCTGGGAACAATATACATTAATGATTTAGATGAAGGGATTAAAAGTAACATCAGCAAATTTGCAGATGACACAAAGCTGGGTGGCAGTGTGAAATGTGAGGAAGATGTTATGAGAATGCAGGGTGATTTGGACAGGCTGGAGGAGTGGGAAGATGCATGGCAGATGCAGTTTAATGTGGATAAATGTGAGGTTATCCACTTTGGTGGTAAGAACAGGAAGGCAGATTATTATCTAAATGGAGTCAAGTGAGGAAAAGGGGAAGTACAACGAGATCTAGGTGTTCTTGTACATCAGTCACTGAAAGCAAGCATGCAGGTACAGAAGGTAGTGAAGAAAGCTAATGGCATGCTGGCCTTCATAACAAGGGGAATTGAGTATAGGAGCAAAAAGGTCCTTCTGCAGCTGTACAGGGCCCTGGTGAGACCACACCCGGAGTACTGTGTGCAGTTTTGGTCTCCAAATTTGAGAAAGGACATTCTTGCAATTGAGGGAGTGCAGTGTAGGTTCACAAGGTTAATTCCTGGGATGGTGGGACTGTCATATGTTGAAAGATTGGAGCGACTGGGCTTGTATACACTGGAATTTAGAAGGATGAGAGGGGATCTGATTGAAACATATAAGATTATTAAGGGATTGGACACGCTGGAGGCAGGAAGCATGTACCCGCTGATGGGTGAGTCCAGAACCAGAGGTCACAGTTTAAGAATAAGGGATAGGCCATTTAGAATGGAGTTGAGGAAAAACTTTTTCACCCAGAGAGTGGTGGATATGTGGAATGCTCTGCTCCAGAAGGCACTGGAGGCCAAATCTCTGGATGTTTTCAAGAAAGAGATGGATAGAGCTCTTAAAGATAGCGGAATCAAAGGTTATGGGGATAAGGCAGGAACTGGATACTGATTGCGGATGATCAGCCATGATCACAGTGAATGGCGGTGCTGGCTTGAAGGGCCGAATGGCCTACTCCTGCACCTATTGTCTATTGTCATAATAAATGTACTTTGAACTTTGATGATGAAAGTGAATAAGCTACTGTGTAGTGTCTCCCTTCCTCTACTGACTCTATTCCATTCATACACCAAAAGCTTTTCAGGATTACTTGACATTATCACACAGTGGCATGCACCCCTGGTCAAAATTTCTGTTACTGTGAATAGTTAAGTGAGTAGAAGATGAACTGATCTCCAAAAGTCATAAAGTTAAAGATGAAACATTCTTTTCAACATTTTAAGCAAGATTAGTGTATTATTTTTGTTTAGTACAATTTTAGAGTGAAAAAAAGGAAAGGAGCACCATGCAAAAGTTTGGGCACCCCAAGAGATTTGAACTCTCAGATAACTTTTACCAAGGTCTCAGACCTTAAATAGCTTGTTAGGGCTGTGGCTTATTCACAGTCATCATTAGGAAAGGCCAGGTGATGCAAATTTCAAAGCTTTAGATATACCCTGACTCCTCAAACCTTGTTCCAACAATCAGCAGCCATGGGCTCCTCTAAGCAGCTGTCTAGCACTCTGAAAATTAAAATAAATGATGCCCACAAAGCAGGAGAAGGCTATAAGAATATAGCAAAGCGTTTTCATGTAGCCGTTTCCTCAGTTCGTAATGTAATTAAGAAATGGCAGTGGAGGTCAATTTGAGGTCTGGAAGACCAAGAAAACTTTCTGAGAGAATTGCTTGTAGGATTGCTAGAAAAGCAAATCAAAACCCCTGTTTGACTGCAAAAGACCTTCAGGAAGATTTAGCAGACTCTGGAGTAGTGGTGCACTGTTCTACTGTGCAGCGACACCTGCACAAATATGACCTTCATGGAAGAGTCATCAGAAGAAAATCTTTCCTGCATCCTCACCACAAAATTCAGCGTCAGAAGTTTGCAAAGGAACATCTAAGACGCATTTTGGAAACAAGTCCTGTGGACTGATGAAGTTAAAATAGAACTTTTTGGTCGCAATGAGCAAAGGTATGTTTAGAGAAAAAAGGGTGCAGAAATTCATGAAAAGAACCCCTCTCCAACTGTTCAGCATGGGGGTGGATCGATCATGCTTTGGGCTTGTGTTGCAGCCAGTGGCACAGGGAACATTTCACTGGTGGAGGGAAGAATGAATTCAATTAAATACCAGCAAATTCTGGAAGCAAACATCACACTGTCTGTAAAAAAGCTGAAGATGAAAAGAGGATGGCTTCTACAACAGGATAATGATACAAAACACACCTCAAAATCCACAATGGACTACCTCAAGAGGTGGAAGCTGAAGGTTTTGCCATGGCCCTCACAGTCCTCCAACCTAAACATCATTGAAAAATCTGTGGATAGACCTCAAAAGAGCAGTGCATGCAAGACGGCCCAAGAATCTCACAGAATTAGAAGCCTTTTGCAAGGAAGAATGGGCAAAAATCCCCCAAACAAGAATTGAAAGACTCTTAGCTGGCTACAGAAAGCGTTTACAAGCTGTGATACTGGCCATGTAGGGTGCCCAAACTATTTGAAACTGTAAAAGATGGAAATAAAAAAATAATCTTGCTTAAGATATTAGAGAAATGTGTCATCTTTAACTTTATGCCTTTTGGAAATCAGGTCATCTTTTACTCGCTTAGCTATTCACTGTCATGTTTCCTTTTGGTTGTTCCCCTTTAACGCTCCTTTCTCCCTGATTATGCCCTAATTTCAGCCATTAGATTTCCAATTGCTGCTAGTTTACATAATTACGGTACACCTGGTTTTCATCAGAGACTGTGAAATAAGTACGATGGCTTCTCTATCACAGGTCGCCAGTTTGTTGGTCTATTCTTGTGTGATACTTTGTTCTCTCGTCCACTTAGAACCGTTAGTACTAAATTTAGTTCCAAGTTCTGCTCTAGTTTCAAGATAGTCCCTGTATATCCCGTCTCTTTGTCAAGATTCCTCCTGTTTGCTATTCTACATTCACGTCTACGCCAGCATCCCCAACTCAGTCGACGTGCCGGTGTCCTGCACTTGGGTTCTCCTCAGTCACCCCATGCAACATTCACAGTAACAAAAATTTTGACCAGGGGTGCCCAAACTTTTGCATGCCACTGTATGTTAGAGTTTCATTTTGAAATATTTTCATACCCATCTACCTGACCAAATCGAGCACTTCATTTCCTAAGGGTCTCTCCAAACATCTTGCTATAAATTTCCCTTGAAATGCAATAGGAATCCCCCTTACGTCCACTGACATGATTTCAGATATGCTTTTGTCAAGTATTAATGGTACAGGGGGAGCTGTTCTCTGCAGAGATTTATAGCCCAGTCTGCAACTATGTTCTTTGGCTGTGCTGCCTTTCAAGCCAACATTTGATTTTGGTATCCACATCATTAATATAGATTAGAAAGAGTTGATTGGATTTCCCACCAGGGCTCTCTGCTGGAAATCTACAGAGAAATGGCTGAAAAAAAAATCTGTTTTTCAGGAGTTCCTCCTATTCCTGGCATGAGGAACTCTTGCTACTGAGTATCAGGAATTTTCATACCTCTTGTGCATTTTTCAACTTTTTTAACTTGTTTCTTACCCAATTCCTTTCCTCCCTTGGGTGTTTGTGGCTTTGAGTTTAAATATGAACAAAGAAACATATGAATTATGAACAGAAGTAGGCCATTTGTCCCTTAAAGCGCTTCTCCACCATTCAATAAGATCAAGTCTGGACAGACAACAACGTCAGTTCTGTACTGTAACCTTTGGTCCTCTGGCTTTTTTAGTGTCTATCTACTTCTTCCTTAAAATATTCAAAGGTACTGCTTCCTCTGCCTTTGTGAAAAATTCAAAGATTTAGGACTCTCTGTGAAAATACTATCACTCCATCTCAAAAAGGCAACAAGTTTTTTAAACAGTGACCCCTATTTCTAGATTCTTTCACAAGATTAAACATCCTTTCCATATTCAAGATCCCTCAAGATGTTATGTTTTAATCAAGCTCCCTCCCGTTCGTCTCGACTCCAATTGACACAACCTTAGTCTGTCCAGCTTTTTCACAGATGCTAACCGAACCATCGCATTTAGCAGTTGAGTAAATCTTTTCTGAATTGTTTCCATTGCATTAACAATACTCCTTAAATAAGGAGGATCATACTAAACTCGGCACTTCAGATAAGGTCATAACAATGTTCTGTATAACTGATGCATAACCTCACTATTTTGTATTCATTTTCCATCGTCATAAGTGATAGCATTCTGTAATTACTCACTGCTCCTGTACAATAGTCTTTTGCAAATTATGCTCCAAATCTCTCTGCACCTCAATGCTCTGAAATCCTTCAACAACCAGATAACAAGCTTCGTTTTTATTAGTAAAATTCGATAGAAATCAATCACGTAAAACACTCTGCTTGCTGGAATTCCAAGTAAACTACATTAAAGTATGTCTTCTTTATCTTTAGCAGCTTGAAGAAGCCTAGTAGTATATATATTTTTAATTTTGGTAGCATCTCTTCCTTTTCCTTCATGCTTTCTCTTATAAAATAATCACAGAACACATTCATTCAACCTTAAAAATAACTCATTTCCCCTGTTAATAATATTAGGATAATGAGCATTTTTTTTCTTTTATGTACCAAATGGAACATTTGCCTAGCCCAGTTCTGAAAGACATAACCCTTGGAAAATAATTCCTTCCATGATACTTTCTGTTGGTATCCTGGAACAATCACCATTAGCTGTTTCAAGAGTTTAAGAACATGCTTAGTTTGTAAATTTGCGTTCATTAGTTCCTCAAACAAAACTGCCATGGAGTTTCGAGGAGTGGAACTGAAGATGGTTCTGCAGAAACCCTGGTGATCAGTGCCAGCATGGTCAACACCATCATGATGTGCTGTGGTAGACGTGGCAGGCTTGTCTAAAACCACAGCACAACTGACAGCATGGGAAATAAGAAAGTTAAATAGAGCAGGAATGGAAAGTGCAAATGAGGATTGTTTTAGGAAAGCAGGGTAATCTGCATTGTTCGGACCAAATAATAGAATCCTCTACCACAGATTCTAGGGTGAAGGAATTGTTGGGGTGGGGCTGGAGGGTAGATGGAAAGGCATAAAAACTGGAGTTGGGCAGAAAATTGGATCAAGATTGGATAGAATCCTGGACAAATGCAGAGATGCAGCACTGGATCACTCACAGGAAGTTGTAACTGAAGACAAAGACTTTAAATTCAGTGCACTAGATGATGTGCAGCTTGCGACAAATGATCAGCACTCTAGTAATGGACGAGCAGAACCTGAATCAGACCATTCAGCGCGATATTCTTTTGGATACCTGGAAGTAGTCCATTGAGAAGTTCTGCTGAAGCAGCCACAGTTGGCAAAGGGTTAAAGAGGCCAGCTTACAGCTCAGTTTCTGGATTCAACTTCAGTGAAGTTCATCACTCAGGGTGGGTGAACATTGAGTGCATTTTTGACAGGAGCTGAATAAAACAATGTTGCAAGTGGTCAAAGGAAAGAAAAAATCTACCTTCACTCGTTGATGAGGATTCAGATGAAGCAATACGGTTATGGAATGGAGGGTGAAAGAGGACATTCATTCTTCATGAAAGAGGACATTCATCATTTGTAACTAAGCTTGACATTTTTTATCAGTAAACTTTCATACCGCTATTTTCACCTCATGCTTAGAAATTGAGAAGAAAATATTTTCATTGTTAACAATCGGAATTCATAAACAAATTGTTGAACAGGCTCTTTTAAAATTGAGAACACAATGGAATGAAGTTGTAATTGTATTTTTAAGTTACTTTTCACATACAGCTCTTGAAGAAACACAATAAAATTAACGCAGGTGATTGGTGCTTTACTTTTCATATTTTGACAGAGGATTCAATGAAGACATTAATGTTATGATTGTCAAATAACTACAAATAAAAGCAAATAAACAATTATTTTATTTAAAAAATATTACCACAGGAATGAAATCCTGACAAGTCTATTTCTTACATAACATAATTCAATGTCCCAAATGTGGGCTCTGGTACTCCAGGCCTCCAAACAAATGTCAACAATTCTAAATTAGCCTCAGTACAATCAGCTTCTAATAGATTTCTGGATCGTCCTCCACCCTGGTGTGCTGTCTATGAGAATGTGTTGTTGTCAACACCAGTGAGAAATTACTGAAATCCAATGTTACACGTTATAGTCAAAATTAAAGTAAACGTTATCATCAAAATATATACTGTACATGTCACCATGTACAACCCTGAGATTCATTTTCCTGTGGGCATACTCAGCAAATCTATACAAAGTACCCAGGACACCTTCAGGGAGCAGTGTCTCAGAAAGGCAGCGTCCATTATTAAGGACCCCCAGCACTTGTACCTTCTACCTGATCGTCTATTAATAAAGTATCTGGCAAGCCCATACCCAGATGGAATGTCAAGAAGCTTGATAAGCTTGCTGTGGGTTGTACATACATAGAGATTTTACAAATGATGCTTAATTGACTGTGGTTAGATTATTGCATCCTCGGTGCCCAGTGAGCTGCTATTCCCTTGTTGCTAAAACAAACTCTTTTGACAAAAGTAGCTGCAAAGGTAGCTGCAGAGGGCATAAATGCAGACAGCTGGAGGGGTTGAAATGTATTTATTTTAATACAAGAAGCAGCATCAGCAAGGCTGATGAACTCAGAGCGTGGTTCGGTAGAGGAACCACAATGCCGAGCGTGGTTCGGTAGAGGAACCACAATGCCGAGCGTGGTTCGGTAGAGGAACCACAATGCCGAGCGTGGTTCGGTAGAGGAACCACAATGCCGAGCGTGGTTCGGTAGAGGAACCACAATGCCGAGCGTGGTTCGGTATAGGAACCACAATGCCGAGCGTGGTTCGGTATAGGAACCACAATGCCGAGCGTGGTTCAGTATAGCAGGGGTCCCCAACCTTTTTTGCACCGCGAACCGGTTTATTATTGACAATATTCTTGTGGACCGGCCGACCCGGGTGGGGGGGTGGGTAGGGTTGCCAATGGACAAGAGTAGCAGTTTAATACGTTGTGTTTATCCCGAGAAAGACTACCATGACCATGAAGCCTTGCGCGGGCACCTGTGTGCGGATGCGTGTACCTGCTGATTTTCTTTCTACAAATCGTTTTTGGTGATTCTGTTCAGTGAAAACTGCACTGTACATACATTATTTCTACTTTATATAGGCTGTGTATTTATCATATCATTCCTGCTTTTACTATATGTTAGTGTTATTTTAGGTTTTATGTGTTATTCGGTATGACTTGGTAGGTTATTTTTTGGGTCTGGGAACGCTCAAAAATTTTTCCCATAAAAATGAATGGTAGTTGCTTCTCCGCTTTACGCCATTTCGGCACAAAAGGTTTCATAGGAATGTTCTACCGTGGCGGGGGAAATATGGGACAAGGGCGGTCCTGTATGGGACAAACCAATTTAGCCCAATATAAGGGATGTCCCGGCTTATATGGGACAGTTGGCAACCTTGGGGCAGGGGTGTTAATCACGACCGGAATATAGGTGATAAGTCAACTATAAGTCACTTATAAGTGGCTAATACACTCAATTTCATTTCTAAAGGGCTTTACCTAACAAATTTAATATTAAACACACAGCGCATATTTTCCTCGTGTGAATATAGTGATAATCAATTATAAGTCACTTATAACTCAATAGCATCATAACATTTTAAGTAACATTTGGATATTAAACACACAGCGCATACTTTCCTCATATGAACATATAAAATCATTACAACACACCAATATCGCTGAATCAGTGGGAGCCCTGGGCTTGTTTTCCTGCAACAAGACAGTCCTATCGAAGGGTGATGGGAGACAGCGATACTCGAAGGGGGTTCCTTATGTCCAGTGTATTCCGCAATTTGGTTTTCGTTGCATTCATTGCAGAGATATATTGGAAATGGAAGCAACGTTTTCAGTGCTTTCGTGGCTATCTCAGGATACTTAGCCTTGACTTTGATCCAGAATGCCGGCAAAGATGTTATGTCAAACATACTTTTCAGCCCGCCATCATTTGCAAGCTCGAGGAGTTGATCTTCTTCCCGTGCTGACATGAATGACGCGTGCGTAATGACCTCGCGTGCATTCAAGTTCAACAGTGGGCGTGACAGGGAATGAGGAAAGGTGCAGCTGACTCATATCGCCAAATCATATCGTTTCCTCGCGGCCCGGTAGCACATGCGTTGCGGCCCAGTACCGGTCCGCGGCCCGGTGGTTGGGGACCACTGCAGTATCGGAACCACAGTGCTGTGGCCACTATGGTCGCAGGGACTGCTGAATGTTCCGGGGTTTCAAAAGGGACAGGGAGGGAGGGTAAATGAGGTGGGGGAGTGGCATTGCTAATTAGAGATAGTATCACGCTGCAGAAAGTGGGGATGTTGTGAAGGAGTCAACTAACTGAGTCAGTGCAGGTGGAAGTCAGAAACAGGAAAGGAAGAAATGAATTCATTGGAAGTGTTCAATAGGCCTCCCAAAAGCAATGGGGACACTGAAGAATGGACTGGGAGGCAGATTTTGGAGAGGTACAAGATTAACAGGGTTGTCGTCATGGGTGACGTCAACATCCTGATTATTGATTGGCTCCTCCTTAGTGCAAGAAGCTTAGGTGGGGAAGAATTTGTTCAGTGTGATGAAGAAAGATCCCTGACACAATATGTGGACAGTCTGATTAGATGAGAGGCCATACTGAAGCCAATAAACCTGGTCAAGCATCAGACTGATTGGCGGGTAAGCATTTAATAAGGGGAGCGCAAATTATGATGGGCAGCAAATCCAGAGCTTAAATTGGGAACAGATGTACAATGAAAATTTGGAGGTTCTTTAGGGAGCACTAAAGATAGGGTTCTAGAAAGTTATGAAGCAGCCAGGAATGAGCCTAAGAAGAGGCTTAGCAGAACCAGATGGGGACAAGCAGGATTTTAATAAAAGCCTTCTGCATGTAGGTGAAGAACTTGAGCGAGGCTAGGACCAACTAGGGATTAAAGGGGAAAAATGTACCTGGAATTGGAGTAGGTAGTGGAGATCCTTAATGAACACTTTGCTTCGGTATTCACTAGTAAGCGGTTAGTGTAGAACACGCCATTGTGCTGGAACATGTTGAGATTAAGAAAGGGGCACTGTTGGAGCTTTTGTAAAACTTCAGGATTGATACGTTCCCAAGGCTGGTTACTATGGGAAGCAAGGGAAGAGATTGCTATGCCAATGGTGATGATCTTTGCATCCTTACTGGCCACAGGAATAGTGTCAGAAGACTGGAGGATGGCAATTGTTATTCCTTTGCTCATGAAACTAAATAGGGAAAATCCTGGGAAATATAAAACAGTGAGTCTTATATCAGTGATGGGTAAACTATTCTCAGAGACAGGATTCTTAGAGACAGAATTTCTGAGCATTTGGAGAAGCACAGTCTGATTAGGGAAAGTCAGCATGGCTTTGTAAGGGGTAGATAGTGGCTCATGAGCCTGAATTAGTTATTAGAGTTAGTGTCAAAACAAGTTAATGAGGGTAGAGCAGTGGATGTGGTGTATATGGATTTTAGTAAGGCATTCGGCAAGTTTCCTCATACTAGGCACACTCAGAAAGTCAGGGGGCATGGGATCCAGGGAAATTTGGCCTTGTGGATTCAGAATTGGCTTGCCTGTAGAATGGTTATAGATGGAGCATGTTCTGGCTGGAGGTCTGTGATTGATGGTGTTCCGCAGGAATCTGTTCTGTGTCTTCTGCTTCTTGTGACTTTCATAAATGACTTAGGTAGGGAAATGGAAGAGTGGGTTAGTAAGTTTGCAGATAACGAGAGGGATGGTGGTGTTGTGGGTAGTGTCAAACGTTGTTGTAGGTTACTATGGAACATTCAAGCAATGCACACAGAATGGTGGAGGAACTCAGCAGACATTTTGTGTGCGTTGTTGCTCAGATTTCCAGCATCTGCAGATTTTCTTTTGTTGGTATTATGGGACATTGATAGGATGCAGAACTGGGCTAGGAAGTGGCAGATGAAGTTCAATCTGGAGAGATGTAAAGCGATACACTTTGGAAGGTCAAACCTGAAGACAGAATACGAGGTTAGTGTCAGGATTCTTAGCAGTGGGAAGAAGAGAGAGCTCTTAGGGTTCATGTCCATGGGTCCCTCAAAGTCACAACACAAGCTGATAGGGTGGTTAAGAAAGTGCAAGGTGTGCTGCCTTAAGTCAGTTGGGGCTCTGAGTTCAAGAGCCACAAGGTGCTGTTGAAGCTCTCTAAAGCTTCGGTTAGACCACACTTAGTGTCACAAACATAAGAAAATCTGCAGATGCCTGAAATCCAAAGCAACACACACAAGATGCTGGAGGAACTCAGCAGGCCAGGCAGCATCTTTGGAAAAGAGTTAACAGTCGACATTTCAGGCGAATCCCTTCATCAGGACTGGTTTGTGTTGTGTTCTGTTCTGGGGTTGCCTCACTTGGAAGCTTTAGAGAGGGTACAGAGGAGATTTACCAAGACATTGCTTGGATTGGAGAGCATGTTGTATGTGGAAAGGTTGAGTAAGCTCGAGCTTTTCTCTTTGGAGTGTAGATGCATGAGAGGTCACTTGATAGAGTGGACAGACAGCAGCTTTTCAGCAGGGTGGCAATGGCTAATATTAATAGTATAATTTTAAGGTGACTGGAGGAAAGTAAGGGAGGCTGTCAGAGTTAGGGTTTTGTTTACAGAGAACGTCAGGTGCAAGGAATACACTGCTGGTGGTGAAGGTAGAGGCAGGTACATTGGGGCATTTAAAATATTCTTAAGTAGGCATATTGTTGAAAGAAAACTGGAGGTCTTTGTGCGAGAGAAGGGTTAAATTGATCTTGGAGTAGTTTAAAAGGTTGGCATAACATTGTGGGCTAAAGGGCCTGTACTGAGTTGTACTGTTCTGTGTTCTATATTCACTGGTTACTTTTAATTCCACAAGAAAAATTGGAATCCCAAAAGATTTCTCAAGATCTTGTGTATCAACTGTAGTTTTGGACCATTTTGCTAATTCTGCTATTACTAGCCAGCAGAAATCAAGGATTCATCAGAGCTGTGTTTTCAGTACTGTAACTGATCCCCAGCCTCAATCCCCATGCTCCTAATGTCCTTGAGTCCAAATGTTAACCAGTCCCAGTCTTGAATATAGTCAATGATTGAGTATGCATAGTTCTTTGGGAGTCGGATCTTTCACTTAAATCAGTCTCTAAAAGCTGATTCCTTTCTTTGAGACTATGTACTTTGTCTTGTAACCTCAGAAGCAGCCTTTCAGTATCTACCCCTGATCACTGTAAGTTTGTCGAAATCACCTCTCACTTTTCTGAACGTCAGTGAACATGGGAACTGGTGAATCTATCCACATCGTCCTGTTAATCCGGGAGGAAAATTATGAAAATTTTTACTTTGTGAGTGGGAATTGAAGAAACCAACAAATCTATGGTAAAGATTATCATCATCTAAATTCTTTTTTATTTATTCTGAAAGAAGTGTAGTGATTAGCAAGAACAATTGGATGCTAAAACTGTCACATCATCAACCTTGACATCCAAATGCAGCTATTAGAGCAATTTTTAAAATTGGACAACAACTAAGTAATTCAGGGACCGTGAAGTTTCGTTGTGAGGTGCTGTGGCTCATTCTTGCAACTCCATCAACAGTACTCCCCTTCCCACTGCATCTTCCTGTGCAGCCACAGGGAAATGCAACGTCTGTCACTTTACATCCTTCTTTCCCACTGCTTGGGGTTCCAAAAACCGTGAAGTCCCAATCTCCATGTACTTCTCTGAACTTAGTCCAGTTGGCAACATGAAAATGTGTCTTCCATATTGGCAAAACCAAATATGGGCTAGTTCATTGCATGAAGGAACACTTGGTATTGGTATGGAAACACCAAGGTCTTTGGATGGAAAGGCAGTGGATTCGATGCAGTACATCATGGGTAAAGCCCTCCCAACCATTGAGTGCATCTGTACATGAAACACTGTTGCAGAAAAGCAGCATCCATCATCAGAGATCCCCATACCCAGGCCATGCTCTCTTCTCACTGCTGCCATCAGGTAGCAGGTACAAGAGCCTCAGGACTCGCACCACCTTAACCATCAGGCTTTTGAATGAAAGGGGATAACTACACTCCCTTGCCCCATCAGTAAAATGTTCCCACAACCAATGATTCCATTTTAATGACTCTTTATCTCATGTTCTTGTTATTTATTGCTATTAATTTATATTTGCATTTGCACAGTTTGTTGTCTTCTGCACTCTGGTTGATCTTTCGTTGATGCTGATATAGTTTCTACTCTGTAGATTTGCTGAGAATGCCCACAGGAAAATGTATATGGTGACATACTTGTACTTTGATAATAAAAATGACTTTGAACTTTTTGCAGCCACATGCGTGTCCTTGGGTCTCCAGTTTCTCACTACTTTAATTGGCTGTCCCAATTCCATTCAGAGTCCTCGATCCTTCACTCCCTACACTGTTTCAATGCATCATAGGTGTATGGTGACTTTGCACTTGATTAGACTCTAGATGGCAGAATGTAGTAAAGAGTGCACAATTAAAGAGTGCTGTTTGCTCCACTGGCACTGTGGTCACTGTGGCAGCTTTCTTAGTAGATGCACTGTCACTAATGCTGCTTTTCTTTTCACTCCTGTCATTCTCTTTAATCTTTGCTTTACAGCACATATCTGTATTTTGAATAAACCTCATTTCCCTTTATTAGCTTAGACTAACTCAGATGAGTAGCATATTAAATTTATACTGTAAGTCAAGTTTAATGCCAAGGATTGCAGTGGTATTACTCACTGCATTAACAGTTCCCTGCCGAAGATGCAAGAACACAATTTCAATACACTCAGTCAGGTGGAACTATCACATTGTGGTGGAATCAACCCAGTATTTATGATCAACAAAGTATAAACCTGGCTTTGAATAATAGCACTAATGTGAACCAGGTTGCCATGCCTGTCCTTGTACTTAACTGACAGAATACTGGTGCTGTTAAAGGTAAAGTTTTGATGTCAATATAGTACTTACCAGGTTCTCCATTTCTGCCTCTTCTACCTCGCTTTCCTGGAGGACCTTCAACAAAACACAGACTGAGTTAGACTGTGCTCTCCAATAATCGCCACTTGACAAAGAAACCCTTTTATAGAAACGATCCACAAAGAACACAAGAAGCAGTTTAATGGCTTGTCATCCCTCCCAAAACTTGGGAATCACTTAACATAACTGAACTTTCCCCTGAGATCTTACTTCATGGACAAACAAAATATATTCCCAGATAGCCACAATTCCTCAAACTTACCTGTTGTATCTACTTCACTCTACCTAGAGCAAGGGTTCCCAACCTGGACCTCCTGCTTAATGGCATAAAAAAAGTTGGGCAATCCTGATCCAGGGCAAAACTGGAATTTGAAAATAATGATATCACATTGGAAGGGAAGGAATTTATGATGGTGAGTAAGGTGGAATGAGGAGTGATATTTGTCAAAATTCCATGTAATATAATCCATGGAAACCTGCAATAATTACCTTATAGAAGTCAAGTTGAAACTAAGTTATTCCTGAACATTAGGTCTAATGCTGTTTTATATGTACCCATTTGAACCCATATAATTGCAGTATTACAGTGGGCATGCAACAAACTCAAATGCAGACAACTCTTTAATTTTGAAAGAGTTGTTTTCCACAGTAAAATAAGGTGAAGTATAAATTAAAAGTGTTTTCACAGAGGCAAGGCACCACACAAAAGTGGAGAGTTGATAATGTAGGTGATGTCAGAGAGTAACATAGCAAGGGATCTCAGCCTTCAGAGCTAATGCTAACCACAGAGTACCCACCCATATCAATACAGTAGATTCCGGAAACAGTAAAGTTCGACCCAATTAATTGACTGCCCCAATTAGCTGAAGTTTCTTGGAAATAGTTAAAATGGCATAAAAAAGACAAATTACCATTTAACTGAGTAACAAATTATGTATTTAAATGAAACACAGAACCAATTAGAACATTACCAATACTACTACAGTACCATAATACCGTGTATTAATTCCTAATAGTTACCAATGTTGGAATTCAGTGTACGCTGCTGCATTCTTTTCGTTGACTATAAATGAACAAAATCAGCACACACACCTAGTACAGATACAGGACTGATTTCATACAATGCTTTCAATGATGGCAACCTCCAAATCTTCATTCTCTTTGTAACATTGAAGATGACTGTCGATACCTTCACATTCTTCATACTTCTGACTTGTTGAAGTGGTGAAATTGTTTCATTTTCACCCCTGGTCATTTCTGGCATTTCTGAATGCTTGAAACTACAGTGATCCAAACAGTTCTGAATTGTCTTACTGCTTATTTGTCGCCAACTATCAGTGACACAAATCTCTGATATTTGAACACAAGCACACACAACTGATGCTGTATAAAAACTATTCACTCTAAGCACAGCGTAGTGTCTAACTGTTACACAACTGCACGCATCTGATGCCACTTAGAAACTGTTCGGCAACAGCCTCCTCTCTTAATTAAGCAGCATACCATCCCAAATCAACGAAGGAAATCCTGGCTATTTTCTCGATTCGTTTAAGAGTCCTGTCAAATAAGCAGCTGCCCCATTTAATCGACGGCGTAATTATCCAGAATCCTCTGTATTATATTAGTCTATTTTATTTTAATCTATACTATCTCATTCTCCCCAAATCCTGTCAGATTCTACGACTCACCTTCACAGAGAGCAATTAGCCCATCCCCTGCATTTCCCTGGGATGTGGGAGGAAATCCAGACAGATCACAGAGAGAGCGCACAAACTCCGCACTAAAAGTATGGAGGTCAGGGTTGAACCTGTGTCACTGGAGCCACAAAGGAGCAGTTCTACAACCTGTACTACCCATGTATGCTGCCTGTTATGTATCACTTACAATCCAATTGGATGATCCTGTTAAACCAGAAATTGCAGGAATATAATGATAATTAAATACAAACTTGAAAAACAGGACTGTAGGTGCAGTAACATGGGCTGGAGGGCAACACTCACAACACGCTGGAGGAACTCAGCAGGTCGGGCAGCATCCGTGGAAAAGATCGGTCGATGTTTCGGGCCGGAACCCTTCGTCAGGACTAACGAAGGGTTCCGGCCCAAAATGTCGACCGATCTTTTCCACGGATGCTGCCCGACCTGCTGAGTTCCTCCAGGGTGTTGTGAGTGTTGCTTTGACCCCAGCATCTGCAGATTATTTTGTGTTTATGATGGGCTGGAGAGGCAAGGCCTACAATTAATAGTGGGCTGTCAACCTGTAGCTTGATTATTGCAGACTGAGGGTATGTACTGAAGGGACTAGGAACAAGCTCATAGGGGTAATCGAAATAGGATATTAATTATGTAGTGAGAGTAATATAGGACTTTTAAAGGTACAGGCATGAGCCAAGGTTTCAAAGACTGGAGATGCAAAGTTTTATCTTCAGGAATACATCCAGTGAATAAAAAGAGAGAAACTCAATAAAAATTTGAAGATGGCCAACAGGAGGATTAAGGAAACTAATGTACAAGGAGCTTTAAAGTAAAGGGGGAGTTTGATATTCTGTTACTTGGGTTTTAAAAGCAACTCCGAGCAGCTGAATATTATGCTCCACAGGAAGTCTGAATATGCATGAGTTGTTGTGCTAGTGTTTGGGGGCAGTGGGGCTGAAATGGGGAAATGACAAAGTATTGAAACTAAGAAGGGAGTGCCAGAAAAACAATCTATAAGGTCAACTAATGGGAAAAAGTAAAACGGATACTGATAATGTTCAAAGGGGAAAAAAATAACATGAGGTGAAAGAGAAACTGAACCAATTCTTAGTGAAATGACCGTTAAAATTAGGTGATTATTCAGGAAACAAATGGAATAGTGTGAAATAAAAGGAAAGTTAATGTTGTAATGCATGTGTTCCAATGTACCGCGGAACCTGTCTCCGACTATTTTATGGGAATATCTAAATTTAAACAGATTTTCGATGGCAAACCAGACATGAAAACAATGAGAATGGTATACTTAGGAGGGAAAGAAAAGTTTAAAAAAAGGACATCCTGAACACAGTTGTAAAAGTTAGTATGGGCCAGTATGGGGAATGGACAATGATAGTACTGATAGAACATTGACAAAAGAGACAGAGTAATTGGGTAATTACAGACTAGGAAACTTAATATTTGTGCTCCCACACATAATTCAGGTTAAAAATGCCAAATGTCCAGCTGAGAATAAAGCTTGAAAGAAGCATTCCTAAGTGCTTTCCTAACAATGACAATCTGCTCTTAACTACTTTGAAGAATTTAAGAAATTGCTACCAATGTAAAGAAACTGGAATAACAGCAATACATTCTTCTCACTGTCTCAGTATGTAGAGTACAAGCATTATCGTTTTGAAGTTAGCGGTCAAAGAGAGCTGTTAAGATGGAGGATGGGTAACCTGCAGGTATGTAAGGAGCTCAAAGACATCTTGTGTAGTGGTTTATGTAAAACTCTGGGCTGCACAGTTACAGTTGCTGCCTCACAGATCCACAACTAGCTGGGAGAACCAGGTGCTCTGCTTTCCTCCCACATTCATGTGACGTGCTGGGAATTGACAATGGTAAATGATTCTTTGATAGGTTGGGGACAAGAAGAATTAAAGGGGGACTGATGGGCATGTGTGAGAGAGAATAACCTGCAGGAATAGAGGGAAATAAGGAAAGTGGGAATGAGACTGGTAGGATTGTTCTCCTAGGAACTGTCATGGACATAATGGGCCAAAATGCTTCCTCTTATGTCTCTGTAAATATAAGATCTCTGCCTCAATGATTGATCCCTTACTCTGAGGATGTGACCCTTGGTTCTAAATATCCTAGCAAAGGGAAACACCATCATCACGTCTAACCTGCCAAGTTTCATATGGTTCAATAGTTCCATTTGATATCAGGGAATGTATACAATATGCAATCTGAAATTCTTACTCTCTGCAGACAGCCTCGAAACAGAAGAGCGCCCCAAAGAGCGAGTGATAGTAAAAATGTTAGAACCCCAAAGCCCCCCTACTCCCCCCCACGCATAAGCAGCAGAAAAGCATTAACCCTCTCTCTCCCCCACTTACTTCAGCAAAAAAGCATCAGCACGTTCCACCCACCAAGCAAACAATAGCAACGCCCTGAAGAGAGACCATGATCTGCAGTACAACAAAAACTAATCGTTCACCTGACAGTTGGACATACCACAGGCTCTCTCTCTCCCCAATAAAGGGGCAGAGAGGTGTCGCACAGCGAGAGGGGAGACTAACAAGCCAAAAAACACTTGCTGATTTACTGTGTTAAAGTCTGCTGTGTCGCTTTTATTTCCCCCAAGTTCTCTGCTAAGAATCAGCAACAAACAACTCTTCCCCACCAATGAGAGAGCGAGAGAGAGGGAGTGATCTGAATACAGACCGCTCTGACAGGTGATCTGCTGTTCCCGATATTCCGTTTTCTCTCCCGATGTTTCAGTCGGCAGCTCTGGCATAGAATCGGCTCATCCCCAGGAACGCAAAGCCTCGGAACCCCAAAGATGTGCTCGTCCTTTAGGCCAAATTTTATACATTTTAATGTGAATTCACCACTTACTCTTTCAGACTTATGAGACTAGAGGCAAAGTTTGCAGAATCGCTCTTCAGAGGACCTGCCATTCCAGTTATCAATTTGATTAACTTTTATTACACTTCCCCACTCACAGTTATCTCTTCCTGAGAGAGGGAACATACACCCATGGACAATATTCTGTAACTCCGTATGAATTACAATACGATATTTGTACCTAGTTCCCCTGCAAAACAGGCCAATATATTCTATGATTTCCCTGTTGCTTGCTGTACCTGCACACTCAAACAGAAGGAATTAACCCCCTTATTTTGTTCTGATTGTCTTCTGAATGAATAAGATGATTTCCTTATTTTATTTATCCATATTCTCTGATTAGAAATAATCTTGTCAGGAAAGGAAAGGGCAAACTGGAAGGAAATATCAAGAAGAAATAAGAGGAAGAAAAGGAAGAGCAAGTTTTTGATGACCGCATGGTGGTCCAAATGAAGTGGAGCGATGAACATCAATGGATCGGCTGCCAACTGGGTTCCAGTTAAAGACTAGTATCTCCAATGGCCTGCAGTTGTTGGAACTAGCTTTTTGGCCCGTGCCGTAGTTTTGAAGAGTAGTTACTGCTTCATGCACTACATGCATGCTGCAGCCAACTGTGCTCTTGAAAATGTTGGAGGAACGAGAACAGCTTCTTCACCTCTGCCATCTGATTTAACCCATGAACACTGCCTCACTACATAAGATGGTGGAATTTGCAGGGAATAATGTGTTGGATGTGAAGGTCATGCGGTGGGTAGGCAAGGACAAGAGCAACCCTATCCCTGTTAAGGCAGCTGGGAGGATGCCTGGGAAATGGAGGAGATGCAGGAGAGAGCAGCTTCCTACAAATCTGCAACTCTCTTTGGGCACGGTCTGCAAAGCAATGTAGTTGAGATCTGGTGATCCAGTCTATTTTGCACATGTATGTTCTTTTGTTGATCCCTGGAGTATTGTATCAACCTCCTTTACCTCACCAACTTCAAAGTCCTTTCTCCATTAAACAAATTCATGTGAAGGGCCACATTATAAGGGCAATAAACTTTAACTGGATATTCAGCAGGTGTCACTCCAGTAAAAGTAAATGGGGGATGTTAACAGGATCCACATTAAAGCAAATCTGTGAAGATGGAAAGCAAACCCATTTTTTCAATCAGTTCAGCACACACACTGGTTGACACTTGAACATTGTGCTCGGTGAATCACTTAAACCCATGTATTTTGTACAGAATAGAAAGATAAAGCAAACCTTCAAGCTTTGGACTGAGAAACAGGAAGCGGATTTAGTCCAATTCAGCCTTTTTAGCTGACATGGACGTAACAGGACAGAAATCTGCCTTCATTGCTGTAAATTTCTGTGTAAAGAGTGATAACAGCATAATTGCAGAACATGGTATGAATCATGACTTTTATCAAATAAAAACAGAAGTAAAGCTGACTGCTTTATTTCTTCATACCTTTGTGGCACGGTGCAGTGCTGTGTTAAAGTTATAAGGCAGTGTGAAGGAATTTTTCAACAGCAATCTGAGAGAAAAATGCAACTGAGCCATGGTTGCATTTGCTCTCTGTGCAGATCACTAGCAAACGGTGACATCATTCACTGTAAGTGGGATAAATCAAAGCAAGTCGAAAACGAAGAAATCCTTCCTTTAAAACATTTCAGTAAAAGAACGTTAAATAAATAAAACAATTGTTCTGGTTTTCCAGGCAAACAAACTATTTTTGTAACAGAACATCGGAAATGGCCACCGATTACTCTAAGACCCTGGGTAGAATATCATCTTTTAAAACATACAACACAAAGGCAGGACATCAAAGTATCTGCAATGGACTTTAACATTCAAGTTGTGTATTTTAGACAGTTAAGGGTGATTGTAAATTGGACTGCCTGGCATAACAAAGGAGAACTCAACTTCACATTGTGCATTTAATTTCTCACCCATTTCCAAAATGATTTCCAAATCTAAAAGACATGTACATTGGAAGTTTGTTCCTGATGACCTGGGTTGTGAATAATTCCCAACACTTGCATCGAGAGGGAGAAGGTGACATAAATAATGCTGACATTCACTCATAACGTCTCAGAGAACATCACACCCCTGGTGTTCAGCTGGGGTGCTTTTCTCACGTTCCAACTTCTCCAGTGCACTATAATCTATAATTAGCCATGTATTTCCTTGCCTGCAAACTAAGGTGGGCTTAAACAGTCCTTAAAGCGTGGAAAGATAAAGTTGTATCTTGAAATGTGTAAGAATATATCTGAATATTATGATTTTCTCTGGCACTTACTCACCTATCCTGTGATCATTAAATGCTGCAAACTGTGTGAGCGTCACACAAGTTCAGGTTTAAATGCCATCACGTGATTGAATTCTGCAAAGCTACAATTCCAATGAGGTAATTTAGGGTGCAGGTGCTCTGTGTCTGCTAGCTTGTAAAAAAAATGTTACTGCCTTTGTTAATCACACAATTTGCTTGATAAAATTGACAGCTAAACATTTCCCCATGCAAAGAATGTGCTTTTATATATTGCAGGTGAGATTCACATCATTTCTGTGTTGTAGAAATCCATCTGCATTACATATTCTATACCATTCATCAGTGCTCCACAAATTTTTTTGGTGTTAAAGGCAATAGCTCTCTTGGCTCCCTTAGCAAAGATCAGATGAACATTTAAAAAACATAAATTGTTGAAAATTCCTACTAGATTCCCAGAATCATTTTCAGCAAATGTTGAAATGTAGATGCTTTTGCAGAGCACAGCAGAGGTTGGATACCCGTGCAGATGTTGGCAATCAAATGGATTTCATTCCTGATTAATATTGATCATAAAAAGTGGCAGCATTCATTCTTTTGGAGGTAAATTCAGGGAAATAAAGTATTTGATTCCAAAAACGATTAACAGGGCTCCTTTGGAAAAATTAATGGTTAACAAAAGTGCCATAAATCAGTTTCAATGTGACTGTGCATATCTCTAATCAAGTACTAAACTCAAAGCCAGATGGCCATTTATTACTTGAGTTTTACTAATTCCTTGCCAAGTTAGTAGAGTTTCTGAAAGAGGATACTTCTCCACCTTGAGTGCTGAGGGCTTAGAAGTGTGTGACGAAGGAATAAGAAGGTGATGGCACGTCAACTTTGCTTACATCACTTTCTGCTGTTATCCGAGGCAGGCTTTAATGGTGTTTGGCTACTGAGCGCGCCTCAAGCATCTGAGCTTCTAAAATGCACATGTGGCAAATGAAACTTAAAATGGCATTAACAGGACAAGGACATGGTTAGCAAGTTCATCATTTACTGCACAGTCCGAAATGCTTATGAGAAAGTGAGTTACTTGTGTGGTTAAAGTGGGGCATTCTGGTGCTTTTACGGGGTGACAGTGAAGGAATTAGCATGTGCTTCCAGGTCAGAATGGTGTGTGACGTAAAACATTAAAAACAGTAGACTCCTCTAAACACTTACACTGCTCTTCACTTAGATTATGCTAATCCTCTGTCTCAGCTGCTGGCTATCTCAGCATCTTTACTGTTTGATACACTTAGATTTCCTAAAACTCTGATTCCCAGAAGTTCCTTCTTTGAATGCAGTGAACAACCAAGCATCCACCCCTCTTCCTCACAGAAAGTTCCACAGATTTACAACTTTCTGCACAGAGGAGCTTTCTCTTCGTCCGCAGTGGCTGTCCCACGATCCTGGCCCTTGGCCTTCCTACTTCTCAATGCCTTTGTCAGTCTCTCAACATTTGTCCTGAGATTCTTGTATGATGGGGAGGTCAACCCTCATTTTTCCAAACTTAATTTTTGCTCAATTTCTTCTTGATGAATAATCCCTCTTCTGTAGAATGAATCCAGTGAAAGCAAGTTTACTCTGAGTAAGAAGACCATAACTGGACACAAAATTTTTGCGAAGAAATTTTTTTAGTCGGAGGGTGTTGAATCTATGGAATTTGTTGTCACGGGCAGCAGTGGAGGCCAAGTCATTGGGTGTATTTAAGGCAGAGATTGATAGGTATCTGAGTAGCCAGGGCATCAAAGGTTATGGTGAGAAGGTGGGGGAGTGGGACTAAATGGGAGAATGGATCAGCTCATGATAAAATGGCGGAGCAGACTCGATGGGCCAAATGGCCGACTTCTGCTCCTTTGTCTTATGGTCTTATGGTCTAAAATCCCAAAAATGGTTTCACCAAACCTTGGTACATTGTCAATAAGTCTTCCTTACCTCTGTACTCTAGCTCCTTTGAATTTAAAAATAATGTACCGTTTGACTACTGCTGAACTGCCCATTTACTTTCTGTACCTTATAAAACAGCAGACTCTGTACACCAGTTTCTGCTGTTCTCAATTTTTAATTATGTACTGCATAAAATTCAGGGTGTTAGACTCAACTTATTCGGTGTTACCTGCTTTCTTCACGTGGTGGAAGAAAAGTGTGCTGTCTGAGGCTGGTGGACAGGGTGTAAAGGCTGGAAGGAATGGGGTAAATATTGAGGGAGGATTGGGCATTAGAGAATGAGCTGGAGAAGGTGCAGGAGAGCCGACCCTCAGAAAATCAGAGGTTTGTGGTAAATGGGGGTGAGAAAGGATGGCGTCTCCATTAGGTAGCCTGATGGGGTGAGGAATGCCAACTATTGAGTGACGGGTGCTACCGATGTCAGGTGAGGGGGAATTGGGGTAGAATGCAGTTGTGGGACTAGCTGTCATGAGATCTTTGAATTAGAGCTGTTAAAGCCAATATTCGGAGAGTCACCAGTCATGGTTACTTTGAGCACCAATGTGGTCCAATCAAAGGAGCAACAACACATCATGCACGTCCAATACAGCTCACATCGCTGAGAAACATTACTCACCCAGGAGGTGCTTCATTGAAGCAATGATATGAAACAATCTGCAAAAGGTCCTCATTGGGCTTCATTGGGAATGATTAGCAACCCCACACAATGGCTGCTCAAGCAATAGAAATTCTCCCTAACGGAACTCACGAATCATGGCCCAAAAATCTGATATATGGAGTAAAATTCACTTTCACAGAAGTTGTGTGGGTTCTCAACTCGCATTTCTTGAGTGCGTGCGCTGGTGGTGTGGATTTGCATCGCAGGAACTCACAGTACGGACCGTATTCTAGCAAAGTGAACTCCATCAATAGTGGAGAGCTGGGGAGGGAGGTTTGCTTTTATACATTCAGTCATTGGGTACTAAAGCAAACAGCACTTTCTGATTGAATTTCCAGAAGGTTCTCTTCCCAACAACGTTTACAAGAAGCACATTTTCCCACATTTACTTCAGAAGGACAGCTCCCCACTCCCCGCTTTCTGGATCCTTCTCACAGCTTTCTCTCCCATCTGGCTTTAGAGCAACCGAAAACTGAAATCCCTCCTGTCTTTTCGTTTGTCATTGCATAGACAGCAAATTTCTGTCAGCCGATCCCCACCTGATGCCACTTATTTACCATGTACCAATCTTAAAGTGATTTGAAGAGGCTTCTCTGCCTGGTAAAATTGGCAGGTCCCATCAGTGGTGCTCTGAGAAGCACTCCACTGCATTTTGTTCATGGTCAGGAGGTGAGCCGGCATCCTCAGGACACTGACACCTCGGGACAGAGGTCATTAGTCATCAACAAGACCAACAATCGACCAGAAGATACAGGAGCAGAATCAGGCCATCTGGCCCACTGATCCATTTCCCTCTCAGCCCCAATCTCCTGCCTTCTCCCCGCATCCCTTCACTCCCTGACCAATTAAGAATCTATCAACCTCTACCTTAATATACCCAATGACTTGGCCTCCACAGCTGCCCATGGCAATGAATTCCGCACAGATTCTCCACCCCCTTTGTACCATGTAAGCAACTCAGGCTGCAGGTATTGAGAAACAACTGTTTGGACTGTGCACCATGCACATTCCTTAGAGTTTCAAGTTGTCCCATTTTAATTCTCATCCCTTCACATTCTGCCCTGTACTTCACCAATGTAACCATTAGGAACAGCAGGTTATTATTCGTATAGCCTTCTGAACTCAATGATGAATTCAATGATTTCAGCTTGTATCAGAAGAAGGCAATTCTGTGACATGTTTTCCATTTGTAATACTAATTCAGTTTTCCTTCACCACTAACAAGAGAAAATCTGCAGTTGCTGGAAGTCTGAGCAACACACACAAAATGCTGGAGGAAATCAGCAGGCCAGGCAGCATCAATGGAAAAAAGTACAGTCGACATTTTGGGCCGAAACCCTTTGTCAAGACTGGTGTCCACTAGCATGGCCTAAGCTCCTTGGCATTATACAGTTTTTATGTGTTACTTTGTTTATTTTTATCATTATTAACCTATCAACTAGGTGTTTTCCTCAAAAGCATTTCACCAAAGTAGCCCTGATATCACCCTTTCAGAGAAATGGCCGTTTATTCCCCCAAGAATCCCTCACGTCTCTCTGCAACGCAATAGTAAGTCCAGCTCTGACAAAAAAAATCTTTGACCTGAAATATTAACTCTGTTCTTCTTAAGAACTGATTGTGGACTTCAGAATGGATAAGATGAGGGAACACATTGTCCTCATTGTGGAGGGGGTGAGCAATTTCAAGTTCCTGGGTGTTGTTATCTCTGAGGACCTAACCTGGGCCCAACGTATCGATGCAGCTACAAAGAAGGCACGACAATAGCTCATTTTATTAGGAGTCTGAGGAGATCTGGTGTGTCAGCAATAACACTTGTAAATTTATACAGATGTAATGTGGAGAGCATTCTAACTGGCTGCGTCGTCACTGTCTGGTATGGGGGATGGGGTGGGGGGGGGGTGCTACTGCACAGGATTGAAAGAAGCTACAGAAAGTTGTTAACTTAGTCAGCTCCAACATGGGCAGTAGCCTCTGTAGTATCCAGGATATCTTCAGGGAACAATGCCTCAAAAAGGCAGCCTCCATCATTAAAGGCCCCCATCACCGAGAGCATGCCATGTTCTCACTGTCACCGTTGGGAAGGAGGTACAGAAGCCCAAAGGCACACACTCAGCAACTCCGGAACAGCTCTTCCCCTCTGCCATCTGACTTCTGAATGGACATTGAACCCGTGAACACGACATCTACTTTTTTAATTTCCATTTTTGCACTATTTATTCAATTTAACTATTTAGTATATATATATATTGTAATTCACTTCTTTCTCTCCTTAATTAAGTATTGCATCGTACTGCTGCTGCAAAGGCAACAAGTCCCACGATATATGCTGGTGATATTAAACCTGATTCTGATTCCCACAGATACTGCCCAACTTGCTGAGTGCTTCCAGTACTTTCTGCTTTCGTTGGCACAGCAGAGCGATGGGTTCACAATAACAAACATTTTGTTAGCTGCTCCCAGATTTCAACATCAGTCAGTTGTGGTCTCCCTAGATTTGGAATAAATTCTGTGAGACTGAAGGGAACAAGAAAGCTTCTCCAGGCTGCAAATAACGAGGGCTCCATGCTGCCACTCACTAGGTCTTGTCACCAGCACTAGTGCGAGGCTTGTTGCTTTAAGTGGAGTTATAGCCCATGAGCACCTTGCACTATCACCCACCTGATAGTCAAACACAATCTTTGCCAGCCAGGTCTGGAAAGTCTAACGTTGCAAATTTCCTTCCTTGGCTGGCATTCTTATCTTACCCTCCATCCATTCCATGATCTTTATTTTATGGAGCTCAATAAGCATACTGTTAATTTGAGCAATTCCACACTTGCCTCTAGTTTGTTATGGGGTTAAGCACATTAACAAACAAGCCTTGATTTGTGCTTGCATGGGCACTGTTGCTTAAGGTTATTGTTCAGTGTGTTCCAGGAGATAAATATTCACAACATAAATATCATGATTCACCTGAAGCCTGATTTATTGGACCCAGTGAAGTTCCATTAAAGTCTAATCAGCTGCTTTTATCTACGTATTAATAAATTCTGTTAATAGCCAGAAGCAGAGTAGGAATAGTAAATACAGTATATCACATGAAGTATCAAACCTATATTTCCTATGGATGTTTCCAAATCCCTCTCTAAAATCTGAAGCTGCTGCATTAGGTTTCACATCTCATCTCCACGGCGTTAGGCTGGAGCCCAAATTTCTTATCAGTCCATTTTAGCCTGTTAGAGAGGACCTAGAGTGAAGGCTTTGCTTCATGGAGACCAGTCTGAACACTCTCATTTGAAGGTTTCATATGGCCCACCCATGATGCTTGAACTGTGCCAAGAAATAGTAAAAAATCTTTTATTTTGAAGGCATCAGTCAGCTTTTTGCCGTTTGCTGATTTGACATGAATGCCTCTCTGTGCACATACAGAATGAAGACATAACATTTACAAATCTGGGAATAATGCAAAGATCACATTTCAACACATGCAGTGAACAGACTTGATGCCCAAGTCCAATTGTATCAGATCTTTACAGCTCCCATGGCCATGGACTTGTCCTTTTAACAATGGTTCCAGTTCCTCAAGTTTCAGGCTTGAACCAGTTGGTTTGCAAAAATTCATCCTCTTGTTCAGGTCTCAATTACCCTGTTGTGTCACTTGCATGTAATCTTACTGATCACACTTTTCCAGCTCATATTTAGGTGTGAACTATAACTTTGCACTGTTTTGTCTTCATTCTAACCCTTGGGCTGAGCAATCCTAATTTATTAACACAATTTGCATCCTCTTACCACACATTTCCCAATGCATGCTTTTAGTTTGTTCCAGTGGGGAAAAAAAAACAGTAATTGTGGTGTTTCGTTTAGCTGCAGCACATCATATTGGCTGAAAAAGGATGATTTAGTTTGAATAGATATCACTGTCTACAAACAGCTCTGGCACAGATGCCCAGATGGAAAGTTGCCAAGCTATTCAACAAGTTGACTTCTACTTCAAAAGGTAATCAAGAACTGACAGTGATCTTCCAGTCTGTGGGGTTCAACTTCTCAGCTTGCCTGCAGTCAATTGTTCTGACCAGACCAAAGTCCACAGGAGTTGGAGGAGAGGTCAAGAGTTGCAGGCACTTGCTGGGAAGTCACACACACAAAATGCTGGAGGAACTCAGCGGGTCGGGCAGCATCTATGGAAAAGGGTGAACAGGCGACATTTCGGGCCCAGACCCTTCATCAGGACTGGGTGGATGGATTTGGTGGGATGCGTTTGTAATCACCTTCTTTAGGGAGATTCCCAGTGCAAGTTTAAAATAAAAAGTGGTTGCTGACTGGCTCAGGATTCAAGCCTGCCAAAGTACAAGCTATATTTCATCACATCTCTGCAAAAGACTTCATAATTCACACGACTTCCATCCCTACAGGATGGAGTTCTCTCATCTCATCTTCAGGAAACTGGGTGGTAACCCTCAGCTGGAATTAAACATGAGCAGAACATCGCTCCTTTCTGGGCAAGGAGTGAGGTTTCTTAAATTAACAACTCTCTTATTAACCCTTTCTGTATGTTGATTCACTCCTCAAGAGGAAAACAGGGGTGTCACTCCTCAGCTGAAGTGATGAGATACTGTATGCTTCCTGCAGTCGTAGAGACACTGCACTGGTACACTGGTACAAGGCTGGACCCTGCAAAGGGAGTTCATGGTTCAACAGTTTCTAAACATAACGTGCAAACATATAAAGTAGGTTTTAGGTGGAATCGACAACCGGCAGGAAGCCGTTCCCATTGGGGATGGTGGAGTGCTAGTTGACTTAGTTTTAATATTATGGTGGTAGTGAATTGTATTCTCCCAGTGGTCATCCTGCTGCACTCTAGTTAACTCTTAGCTATACTTCCTTATTTTATTTTGGCCTTGAATGAGGCCATTCAGCCCATCTAGTCAATATAGCCTCATAGAGCAGTCCCACTCCTCCACTCATTTTTCTTAGAATCCGTTCCCATCACCTCCACCACCTACTCACATTTACAGTGGCCAATTAACCTCCAGCAAATGGGAGGAAAGTGGAACACCCAGAACACAGCCACTCATCGATCTGCAAATTCTACACAGAAAGCCCTGGTGACTGAGATTGAATCGGTGTCACCAGAAGTGTGAGGCAGTGGCTTTATTAGCTGCTTCATGGTGCCACCCTTGCGATAGTGAGTGACCAGAGCTGGAGGCTAACCTGCCCAGTGTGCTGGTAGCATCTGGGGGAATTAGTGGGGTACAGATCCTAGGGACGTCCAGGAGGACCACAACCTTGGAGGCTTGCGTGCCTCAATGAGATAGAGGCTGGGTGGAGTCAACCTCTACGTTGGCTGGAGTCAGGGCCTTGTGCTTTGGCTCTTGGTAGGGTCACCCTTGCCAAACAGGTGAAAGAGTAGAGGCCTGGCTAAGAGTGGCCCACTGGTCCTCCAGGTTTGGGGGTTCATCTCAGGGCTAACAACCCCAACTAGTCACAAAAAAATTGTTACAGAAACAGCAATGAAGAATCCTTCTTCATCTGTGTGTGATGGTATGGACAGAGATGGAGGACCTTCATTACTGCCCTAAACGCCAGTGACATAATGAGCAGTAAGCAAGTAAGATTCCAGGGAGGATCACTGTGAAACAAGAATGGGCTCTGAGATGGAAGCAGCTAATATTAATTGCTGTGACGACTCAAGACGTGTGCCAGGAAGGCTGTCTCTCATTAGTCTTAATTTTCACTTGTCCAGGAGGATGCTGGCTTGCAAAAACATCTGTATGGATTAAAGCAGTAAAGGGAACAGCAAGCTGGGTCCGCAGACTCTGGCCTTCCTTATCTAGAACACGTAATGAATTATGTTTCCTACTTGCCGAGCAGGAATCATGGATCTTGTAATTTTGGTATAAAGCAGCAGTACAGTACGTTGAATGAAAAGGACAGAGGTTTGCCGAGGTGTGGAGGAGTTTATGACGTTGTGGCACAGCTGCTGAACAGAATGAAGCAAACCCAGTTCTTTTATCTGCATGTACAGAGCTGCTACTAAAATTGACAGGGAATATTGCTTTACCATTTGTCCCTGGCTAGAAAGAAAACACCATCATGATAAAACAATGTGCATAAAACACAGGCATATTCCCTTCCAACAGCTGTTAAATCCTTTACCCTAGTGAGTACTTTAGTTCAAGATCTCTGACAGGAGTAAGCACCACTTAATTTCTGTAAGAACCTCTCAAAGTCCAACCCTGCGTGCTCATTGCGAGAGGCTGGAAATGGGTAGGGCCTGCCAACAGAACTCTGGTGTAGCTCTATAGGCCAATCTCCTGTACAGTGGATACAATGTTCATGAAACATTGAGGAACTCCAACTGTACCATCGACTTCAGAGGATGATGGAGACGGGAGGCCATTGATGGCCTACGCTGCACTGGGAGCTAAGGGCCCAAGAAGAAAAAGAATTTCTGTCAGAATATTTTGTCAACTGTATGCTGCGACTAAACATAGCAATTGATCGTCACCTGAAGCCAATGAATATAATGGGCAGCAATTCAGAGTCAGTGACAACCGAACTGAGAGCATCTGACAGTTTTTCATTCTGTTTTTTTTGTATATTTCTTTCAAAAGTAAAAACATTTCCAAATTCATGTGAATGGTTAGATAACCAGCGTCTTACACCGGCAGTGGGCTGGTGAATGACCTAGTGAAAGAATCGAGAAAACATTTGGGGTGATGTAGACCCTCGTAATCTGCCTCACTTGCCATTTGAGGAAGGCTTGGCTGCATCTCCCACAATATGTCCCTGAGCTCTCTGTATTGCTCAGGAATTCAACTTGAGGAGCAGCTTACCAGCCCTTTCTGGGACCTTCGAAATCAGAAACCTGAAGATGCTGAAAAACTGGTTGGAAGCACTCAGTAAGTCAGGCAGCATCAGTGGAAAGCACAACAGTGTTACGGCTTCAGGTTCACCAGAACTTCCCAACACTTTCTAACACTTTCTCAGTTTTCACTCCAATGTAATGTTACACAGGCAAAAACAAATACCTGATCATTGAGGACAACTCACTTTTCACTTTTAAATTAAAAATATCAATTTCAAATCAGTTCCAATTATTTTACTCCTGTCAGGAGCACAGTCAATACTTTATCTCATTTTATTTAATAATATCGGTCTACATCAGTCCTAAACCTTTACACATTCATTTTGGGAAAAAATAATTTTGGTAGCAAGTGTGTTAAGTCATCTTACAGTTGGGAGTGTTCCAGGTGGTGTAGCCAGCCTTATATAATTAAAGGCAACATGCCATAAGTATTGCTTTGGAGAAAAATGTCTCAAAATATACAGACTATTAGGTTGAGTTTAATGTGGAATTATTACATTATATTGATGGAAAAACATCGCAGGCTAAAGTTACATTTATTTGCTGACTGGCTGACAGCAGCTACAACGAAGGCACAACAGTGGCTATATTTCTCAGGAGTTTGAGGAGGTTTGGTATGTCACCAAAAACACTCATTAACTCCTACAGATGTAGCATGGAGAGCTTTCTAACTGGCTGCATCACTGTCCAGTATGAGGGGTGGGCTAGGGGGCGCTGCTGCTCAGGATCGAACTAAGCTGCAGAGCATTGAAAACTTAATCAGCTCTATCATGGGCACAAGCCTCCATAGGATCCAGGAAATCTTCGAGTACTGATGCCTCAAAAAGGTGGCGTCCATCGTTAATGACCCCCATTACCCAGGACATGCCCTCTTCTCATTTTTACTATCGGGAAGGAGGTACAGTAGCCTGAAGGCACACACTCAATGATTCAGGAACAGTTTCTTCCCCTCTGCCATCCAATTTCTGAATGGACATTGAACCCATGAACACTACCTCACTACTTTTATATTTCTATTTTTACACTACTTATTTAATTGAACTATTACAAATACCTCCTGTAATTCACAGTCTTTCTGGATTTTTCTATTATTATGTGTTGCATTCGGTGATATTAAACCTGATCAGACCCACTGATTCTCTGAGTGTTTACCTCAATAAAGGAAGCCCCTTTAAAAGCAGCCCCTAGAGAAGCCAGAAGATGATCACGTGTAATGTTAAATTGCGGCCTGTTTTTACACATTGATCATTATTATTTCTTAATTTGACTCTTGCTAAACCCACTAGCAGATGGCATGCTACATATTTTTGTTAATTAATAAAACACAAAATATACTACCTTCACATTTTGATCATTTATACTGTTCAGTCAAAACATGTAGATGAAGCAATGTTATTCCATTGCTGGAACAATAGTAGGTCCTGTCACATTTCTTGAAATGTTGCACTCATTAAGGTGAAGGATGTAACTGTTGGTGGGATGGAATATTTTGCCATGTATAACGTCCACTGTCAGAGCCCAATATTTCAAAGACAAGAGTTGCCATGGTTATATATCTAGTTGACTTCACATTAAAAGAAATGGAAGAACTTGCATGTACAATATACATGACCATTCTTGAACTCTAGCTGCCTCAAAGCAATGCAGTTATTTAATTACAGTTCAGTAAGTTTCCAGTATTACTTAAATATAGTAGATGTGTCAGCCAATTTCCCCACAATCAGCAATAAATTAGTTGCTATTAGGAATGTCGATTTTAGCAATGTTCCAGATTATATTCAGAAATATCCATTGGGACCTGTGATACCCCCATCAGAAACAAGTCTCCCTGCAGTGGCAGCCTGGATGTGGTGGTCTGGTCTGCACAGTATTGGTAACATCCCTGCGGGAGAGGGGTCTTACCCATAACATTGACTCTGTGCTTCATTCCTGGCAACAGAATCCTAATTAACTCATGTAAATGTTTATATTTTACACAGCAGCCTCGTTTATAAATTCTACGAATGAGATGCACTATTTGGACAAAGTATCAGTAATTTTTGCTTCAGGCTTCATCTTCTGGGAAGGTACTGAGAATTATGTAACCTCATTTGCTGATAGTCAAAGACCAGACAAATCAATTAGTTACAATGAGTTTTGATCTGGGCGCAAATGCGTGGTTTTAAACTAATTGTGCCATCCTCCATTTATACCAGAACAATCATAAATAATACTGTTCAAGCCTAAACAAAAAATTTATTTCTAAGTCTTTCTGACTTGTAACTTTGCCGGCATTTCCTTCTGTTCTAAGATAATTAAGAGCTCCATAAAACAAAGTGGAAATACAGCAGAATCTTTTGGACGTGAGGAAATTATTTTGTGTAATAAACATGGCAGATTGGTTTATTATTGTCAAAGTGAAAGACTTTGCTTCACCTAGATCCTTTCCATCACATCAGTGCATCGTGGTAGTACGAGGGAAAAGGGACAAGGGAATGCAGAATAGTGTTCCAGCTACAGTGAAAGCGCAGTGCAGTGCTACATGGTGCAAGGCCATGATGAGGTCTGGAACCCATCTCACTGCTCAATAGTCTTATGCATGCTGAATATCATGTGGAGATGTGGAGCACCTGGACAACCAAGACGTGAACTTTTCATTGAGTCAGCTTAGCATTCAACACTATCATTCCCCTGAAACTCAAACTCATCACTATAATCAAAGACCTGGGCCTCAGTCACCCCCTGTACAACTGGATCTTCCATCTCCTCACTGGCAGACACCAGATAGTACGACGTCTCCATTAGCACAGGTGCATCACAGGGCTCTGTGTTTAGTTCCCTGCCCTACTCACTTTATACTTATACTTGTGAAGCTAAGTATGGCTCCATTGCCTAGTTTAAGTTTGCTGATGATGCCATTGTTATTGGCTGAAATGAAGATGGTAATGAACTGACATAAAGGAGGGAGATTGAAAATCTAGTTGAGTGGTGCCTCAGCGACAACCTCTCACTCAGCATCAGCAAAGCCGAAGAGCTGAGTATCGACTATGGGAGGAAGAAGTCAGAGGTCCATGAGCCAGAAATCATTAGGAGATGGCGGCTGAGAGGATCATTAGCTTTAAATTCCTTGCTGCTAACCTATCGGGGGATGGGTCTTGGGATCGGAACATAAGCACCATCACAAAGAAGGGACAACAGCACTTCTACTTCCTTGGAGGTTTGGGTAGATTTGGTGTGTCACAAAATCTTGAACAAAGTTCTATAGATGCACAGTGGAGGGGGTCCTGACTGGTTGATTACAGCTTGGTATGGAAACACCAATACCCAGGAACAGAAAAGCCTGCAGAAATGTGGTGGATACAGCCAGTCCATCACAGGCAAACCCTCCCCACCACTGAGTACATTTATATGGAGCACAGACACAAAATCAACACCCATCATCAAAGAGCCCCACCATTGGGCAGGAGGTATAGAAGCCTTAGGTCCCATGTCAGCAAGATTACCCTACAACCGTCTGGCTCCTGAGCTGGCATGGATAACTTCATTCTGAACAGATTCTATGACTCACTTCCAAGGGCTCTTTACAACTGATGCTCTCAATATTATTTTTATTTCCACAGTTTGTCTTCTTTTACACATTGGTTATTTGTCAGTCTTTGTTTATGTATGGTTTTTCGCAAAATTCTGTTGTATTTCTTTCTTCCTGTAAATGCCTGCAATAAAATTAATCTGAAGGTAGTAGATGCGAATTTCGATAACAAATTTACTTTGAGCTTTGATATACATATTAACTACACTCTGAGTGGCTTACCCACAAACACACTGCTTGCTCATACTTTGTAGGTTTCCATACTGAAGGAACCGGATGCCTTCACTTCAGCGGTTCCAAATGAAGCATAATGATAAAGAAACACTGGTACCAAACTTCGCTCCTCTATTACAGCTACTGTGACATCTACAAATCCTGTGAACTTCCCTTCCGCCAGCAATTTTAATATCCGAGTAACCTCTGCTGTCTCGGCCGGAAACGTCAACTGTTTATTCATTTCCACAGATGCTGCCCGACCTGCTGAGTTCCTCCAGCATTTTGTATGTGCTGCTCTGTATGTCCAGCACCTTCAGAATCTCTTGCGTTTAAAATGTCCTCCTTGATGCTTTTCAACCTTTGTGGTGTTCTGAAGTGTAGGTTATGGCCTTGTATCAAAGTTTAAAAGACAGAAAGGTACATACATACTACACGTCCATTGTAAAAGTGCATCATTAAGATCTACTTGGAATCAGCCGATCATCCCCCTAGTCCTCAGTACATTTAACATTCTGTTTCATTAGTACTAAACATAATCAGATGACATTGTAAATCAAGCCATCAACAAATCAACACATTGAGGTATAAGTGTGCCACTGGTTCAAAGATACAAGTAAAACTGAATTAGGAGCAAAGTTATTTGTCTTCTAGACTTTCCATTCTGTAGATCCTCAGCCACTCACAGCGTGAGTCAAGGAGTAGACAGGATACGATTCATTTCCCCCTTTCCTCCTGCCCAAGAAAAAAACTGGTGAAAATGAATGAACTCAGTGGCACTCTCAGTGAATCACTGGTCAGCATTACTCTTCAAGACAAGTGTGGTGATGTATCAGCTATGAGATGCCATCAGTTGGCTTTCCAAGTTTCAGTACTGGTGTAATTTCTGTTTCTAAATACATATGCCGCTTTATTACAGAATTAATCCTCTTCTCAGCCTGCGGCTTTAGTACAGAACCACATCTATTCTCAACCTGAAGCTTTAGTACAGAAACACATCTATTCTCAACCTGAAGCTTTAGTACAGAAACACATCTATTCTCAACCTGAAGCTTTAGTACAGGACCACATCTATTCTCAACCTGAGCACACCAGATTAACTTGGAATTTGTAATGCCAGTGTAGGAAATGCTTTGTGGTATTTGAAGAGGTCCTTTACCTGCAAGCTTTCAGCCAAATTATTCCAAAATAAATTGTGTTTTCTACAAGTGAAGACTGTTCTAGAAATTGAAGTTGTCCAAAGCATTTTCTTTTCAAAATATTTGCAAGGAAGATGATTCTCCTCAAGGACATGCTAGAGAATGCACAAAGTGAACAAAGTTGCCTTAATTATCCCTCATAAATTTAATTCCATTGATTCCAAGTTCTTTGCTATATTTCAGTGAAATGCTACAACATTCACAGTGTGAATTATAGTAATTTACTTGAAAACACTTCTTACTTTGGTGAGCTTCAGTTCTTTGCACCACCTGCTTTCAAATGTAGGCACCTGGCTATATCAGATTACATGGACCAAAGACCAATAAGAAAGCATGATTCTTTCACAGAAGGTTAGCTGAACAACTGTAACTACTTCAGATTAGCAAAACGTGATGAGATTGGCATAAGATTTGATGCAAAAATATGTTTAGTTAAATCACAAAGACATTGATCAATTGATTAGGTTTTGAGGAGCCTCCCGAAAGAAGTGAGTGACACAGAGAGGGAGGCAACTTAACTAAGCATTGCAGGCAGATGAAACAAGCTCACCAGCAGTGGGGTGACAATGGTTGGGATTTCAGAAATGGAGGAGTGTATGGAAGGTTGAAGGAGTGTACGGAAGGTCGGAGGAGTGTACGGAAGGTTGGAGGAGTGTATGGAAGGTTGAAGGAGTGTACGGAAGGTTGATGGAGTGTATGGAAGGTTGGAGGAGTGTACGGAAGGTTGGAGGAGTGTATGGAAGGTCGGAGGAGTGTACGGAAGGTTGGAGGAGTGTACGGAAGGTTGGAGGAGTGTACGGAAGGTTGAAGGAGTGTATGGAAGGTTGGAGGAGTGTACGGAAGGTCGGAGGAGTGTACGGAAGGTTGAAAGAGTGTACGGAAGGTTGGAGGAGTGTATGGAAGGTTGAAGGAGTGTACGGAAGGTTGAAAGAGTGTACGGAAGGTTGGAGGAGTGTAGGGAAGGTTGAAAGAGTGTACGGAAGGTTGGAGGAGTGTATGGAAGGTTGGAGGAGTGTACGGAAGGTTGAAGGAGTGTACGGAAGGTTGGAGGAGTGTACGGAAGGTTGAAGGAGTGTACGGAAGGTTGGAGGAGTGTACGGAAGGTTGGAGGAGTGTATGGAAGGTTGGAGGAGTGTACGGAAGGTCGGAGGAGTGTACGGAAGGTTGAAAGAGTGTACGGAAGGTTGGAGGAGTGTACGGAAGGTTGAAGGAGTGTATGGAAGGTTGAAGGAGTGTACGGAAGGTTGGAGGAGCGTATGGAAGGTTGAAGGAGTGTATGGAAGGTTGGAGGAGTGGAAGAGAATCCAGCAATAGAAAGAAGTGGTATCATGGAGGGATCCAAAAATTTAAAATCTCAAACTTTTTTCAACCGTTATAGATCAGAACACTGACGGAACGTCAAAGAATATCAGGAATAAACAGGATAAGGGAGGGCGGAGCTTAGGATGATGGCACACTACGGCGACTCCTTTGCTTACATCTTCAGAAACAGCTCTATTTCTATCTTTAATACTCTTTTTTTCCCTTTTCGGGGTTCTTTTGAAGACCCTGACCTGGAGTTACACGCTGACTTCAGCTCCTTACGGGAATGGGACCCACTCTCAGGGCCTCACACCGGCTGCTTTTTGATATGCCAAGGACGCAGCCAGGAAGACTAGTGCGCCTTCAGGGTGGCTCTGGAGGCGGGCAGACGTCAGGCCAGTGTCACCACCTGGTGTATCATGGGAGACGGAGGATCGTAAGCAGTGAGCTGGCTGCTGCCTGTGTGCCCGGAGACCCGAGTTCTTTGGGCACAGAGCTCGGAAAAAGCAATGCAACAGATTTTTAACACCATAAATCAGCCAGTTGTTTTGTTGTGTTTCCCCTCCTGCTGTGAAATGGGAACACCTCTTTTTCCCTGATTAGGGAGAGAGGGAGCCCGTGGTACGTCAAATTACCAGGTGAACAAGTAGCCTTTGGGGTACTGCAAGTCTGTGTCTTTATTGATGCTTTGCTGCACACCTGAGTGCTCGGTGAGGGGGCTCTGATGCTTTTTTGCTGATGGAGAGGTGCGGGGACATGGCTTTGCTGCTGCTTTTGCATGGGGGGGAGCTGGGGGGCGCTTTGGGTTTCTAACATTTAACTGTCTTCATTCTTTGGGGCTCTCATCTGTTTACATGGATATTTGCAAAGAAAAAGAATTTCAGGATGTATATTGTATACATTTCTCTGACATTAAATGTACTTATTGAAACCTATTGATAAAAGGAAAAGAAAAACCGTGAGAAACATGTTTGGGGAGGGAGCTGACAGAACTGAGATTGGTGTGTGTGTGTGTGTGTGCGTGTGTGTGAGAGACAGAATACAAGAGCAGTGGATGGGGCTACAGGTTGTGATTAAGTTTCAAAGGCTTTTTATCTGAGGAATTTCTAAGAAAGCAAAGCAAAGTAGAAGCCAAAGGAACAAGTGTTACATTGGAATTGGAAATGAATTTTTAAATTATTATCATATGTAAAAAGGTACAGTGAATAACTCACCTTGCATACAGCTATCTCATTACTCAGTGCATTGAGGTAAAACAATCCAGAATAAAGTGCAGCAATTACAGGGAGAGTGCAGTGAAGGTAAACAATAAGGAGCAAGATCAAAATGAGATTGGTGCTGAGGTCAAGAATCTATTTTGTCGTAAGAGCTAACCGAATCAGGTGAACGCAAACAGTTGATGTAAAGTGGCAAATGGTAAAGTGAACAAGTTAGGGAGCAGGAATAAACAGGTGTTAAGTGTTGGAACACAAGGCTGGAGAAGCTCACTGATAAAGTTTGGGTGAAACCTGGAGTTACAACTTTCAGTGGAGTCACTGAGCTTGGAAGATGACATAACTGGAGAGCTAGTGGGTTTATATGGACCCATTTACTGTGGTTTTTAAAACTGCAGTATAACTACAGTCTTGAAGCAACAGTGTGGTTGTTAAATTTCTTTTCTGGGACCGGCATGGAAGTGCCATTACAAAGAAGGCATAGCAGCCATTAATTTCTTCGAAGTTAGCGCAGATTTGGCATGTCATCTAAAACTCTGATGAACCTCTATAGACGAACAGTAGAATGTTTCCTGACTGATTGCATCATCTCCTGCATATGGAAACACCAATACCTAAGAACAGAAAACCCTACAAAAAGTGGTGATACAGTCTAGTCCATCACAGGAAAAGCCCTCCTCACCATTGAGCACATCTACAAGGAGCGCTGTCGCAAGAAAGCAGCACCCATCAGTGAAGACCCACTTGGATAGTCAACATAGCTTTGCCCATGGTAGGTCATCTCCAACCAATCTTATAGAGTTTTGAGTAAATTACCAGGAAAGGTAAAGAAGGTAAGGACGAGGATGTTGTTTACATGGACATTAGCAAGCCCATTGACCATGTCCCACATGAGAGGTTGGTCAAGAAGGTTCAGTCACTTGGCTTTCAAGATGAAGTAGTCATTGGCTTCACAGGAGAAGCCAGATAATGGTTGCAGATGCTTGCCTCTCTGACTGGAAGCTTGTGACTCGTGGTGCGCCGCCAGGATTGGCACTGGGTCTGTTGTTGGTTGTCATCTATATCGGCGATCTGGATAATAATGTGGTAAACTGGATCAGCAATGCACAGATGACACCAAGATTGGGGGTGTAGTGGACAGAGAGGAAGACAATTAATGTCTGCAGCAGGATCTGGACCCACTGGGAAAATGGGCTGAAAAATGGCAAATGAATGGCTAATGCAGACAAATGTAAGATGTTGCCCTTTTGGAGGACAAATCAGGGTAGGATTTACAAGGTGAGAGGTAGGATAATGAGGAGTGTGGTAGAACAGATACATAATTTCTTGAAAGTGGCATCATAGGTAGACAGGGATGTAAATAAATCTTTTGGCACATTGGCCTTCATAGATCAAAGTATGGAGTACAGGGGTTGGGAAATCATGTTGATGTGGTATAAAATATTGTTGTGGCACAATTTGAAGTATTGTGTGCTGTTATGGTCACCTATCTGCAGGAAAGATATAAATAAGATTGAAAGAGTGCAGAGGAAGTTCACAAGGATGTTGCCAAGACTTGAGGATCTAAGTTATAGGGAAAGTTTGAATAGGTGAGGATGTTATTCCCCAGAGCGTAGGAGGATCAGGGAGATTTGATAGGGGTAAACAAAATTATGAGGGGTATAGATAGGGCAAATGCAAGCAGACTTTTTCCACTGAGGTTGGATGAGACTAGAACTAGAGGTCATGGGTTAAGAGTGAAAGGTGAAATGTTTAAGGGGAACATGAGGGGGAATTTCTTCACTCAGAGGATGGTGAAAGTGTGGAACAAGCTGCCAGGAGAAGTTGTAGATGTGGGTTTGATTTCAACATTTAAGAGAAGTTTGGATAGGTACATGGATGATAGGGGATTGGAGGGCTATAGTCTGGGTACAGGTCGATGCGACTAGGCAGGTAAATAGCTCAGCATGGATTAGATGGGCCAAATGGCCTTTTCTGCACTGCAGTGTTCTATGAGTCTATATCGGGTTTGATGGGATGCTGAGTGGGATGGTTTGAGTTGAAGACTTTGGAATAGAGGTGTCCCTTAGTTTGATATGAAAGCTAATATTACACTTGCTTTCCTCACCACTGACTCAACGTGAAAGTTAACCTTTAGGGAATCCTGCCTGAGGACTGCCAAGTCCTTCTGCACCCCTAACTTCTGACCTGCCTATATCTTCATTCCTTCTTCCAAATGCACGATTTTCTTTTTTTTTAATTTTATTTTTATTTGGATAAGGAGTTCACAATTATCATGTACTTTTTTCACACTTATAACCTTTTCCATTTTTTATATGTATAAAACTACAATTATTTATACATTCTTAAGTACACATTGAGATGATATAAAAGCAAAATAAACATTTAAATAGATAATTATGTACTGTGGTAAATCTAACCTATTAGGCTAAGTAATGAAATTAGTTGTTAAGAAAAATGGTAGTAATAGTTTCCATACAACCCTTCTGGACCATTTCCACTGGTCCAAAATGTTGCATACAAGCCTATATACCAACTGTTGTAGGTGTTTATATCCCAATTTGTTCGTGCTTGTTCCATTGATTCTGTTGCATTGCTTTGTTCTACAGTGAGGGCCTGCAGGAAACTGAATATCAGGGTAGCATTTGGTGACACGTGCTGCATGAACTCTGAAAATAAGTTTACGTTGAACTTTGAAAATTGACTCTGCTTTTTAAAGACTGAGTGGTCCACCTGAAACTATCAGGGAGACTCCACGCACAGTGGATTCACTGATTTTATTCGCTAATCCTGTTCATGTTTTATGATGTTCACACTCAGTTTTTGCTTAAGCTGCAGTCCAGCAAAGTATGCTTGCTGTGGGATTTTGGAGGTGATCTACACCTAGAAATAATTAACTGAAATGCATTGAGAGTATTCTCTTATTATTCGTGGGGTCACTGGAGCTCAGACAGCTATCAGGCTTGTTTTCAGAGGCCTGTCAGAGCATCAGCGAATGTCTGCGAGGCCAAAACCCACATAAGAAGCTAATTTTAACTCGTGCTGGGTGGGGGTTTGTGGCAGTGCGCTAACTCTCACAATTAAAACTTTACTGATAACACAGAACAGAGATGGCAAACTACGGGTCACGGACCAACTTTTCCCCACTGCAACACTTTAACTCGCTGATGAGATGCCCACTTCTTGGAATCCCTAGGGACTGTGCAAATTAGAAGGGCCTTTGTTCCAGGAGCTCATTAGGGAGCTGGGGAAAATTATTGCAGGGAGTAGTGGCGGTGAGATGGTCCCGTCTTAAGTTAAGAGAGGATTAATCTAAAAATGACCATCCAAAACCAAAGGTCTATACATCCCTCCCCAAGAATGAAGAAGAGAGACCAATACCTGTAGTAATAGTGTCTTTGCAGGGAGGTGTTCAATTCTTATCAACTGTTCTGCAATGTTAATATTTGTCACTTCTTGGCTAGGATGAAGGATTGTGTATGTTTGTATACAGGTAGAGTACATATTGGGAGAACCACAGTATGATTGACATTCCAGGGCCAAATTCAATTGCACACTATATCATTAAGACTGTAAATGTGTAGATAAGAAGATGAAGTAAATGAGGAAATAATAATGTGCTGCTTATTTATGGTTCAACAACAAGGCGCAAAAATGTGTCCCGTTCTGGCTGGGCCATGTATAGACTGTCCATGGACACGATAGGAAGAAGAAGAAGACCGTATGATGATGTAAACACTGAGGGAGGCAGGTGGATGCATATTACGATGTAACTTTCCTTTCAACACCCATTGCTAGTCACCAAGGCTTTCTTTACCACCTGATTAAGTTCTTGCTTCTGGAATCGGTGTGATTTTTCAACTCAGCAGTGGAAAAGCTGGAATTTAATTAGTTTTAGATTACTTCTCTCTGCAATCAATTCTCCTTTTCTCCCCTTATTGCAAATATTTCAACAATAACCTCTGAATGATGACTCTGAGAGCTCGAGCTTTCCCTAAACTCGTCAGCGGTCTCTGAAATTGTGAGCAGCAAGCTGAAGCTGTGGATTTAATGGCAACACTGGGTAGTCTCAATGCTGTAATGGAGTGAGTGGATGCTTCAGGTTCATTGAGTAAGAACCTCACAGTCCTGGGCATTAAATGGGATGCTTTATTACAGAAAAACAGACTGCACTGGAGGTCAAATGAAATTGCGTTTAGAGCAATGGTCAGCAGTTGGACTTGGGTCTCGACATTCTTTAATAGGCTTTAGTGAAGCCGAATGCGAGGAGATGAGTACAGCCAGCAGAGGTGTTCATGTACAAAGAGGCGGTAGACACTGTACTGCCTTCTCTCCCCTCACTACCCCTCTCATCACTTTTACACCTCTGCTCTATAAAGGAAGACACAGATATCTGTGGGGGAATTTAAAGGGAGTCAATAAATGCTTTATTTCACCCTTAGCGCTGAAGGACGCATCCCAAGGGTGACCATGAGGAAAACTGGTTGAAAAGTCAACCTGGAAACAGCCAGCAAGTTATAAATTGAAGATTAAAGTTAAAACTGTTGCCAAGAAATTCAGTCTCAGGAACACAAGAGAGGGAAGCATGCACAGGCTGCAATCTCTCATAGCTGATCCAGCATTCGATATGATCAAAGCTGAAATTTTATTTCAGCACCTCTTTCTTGATCTAACCCCATACTCCCAGATTCATTTCAAATCTAAAAAAAAATCTATCACCATTCCAATGACTCGTCATCCTCTGGCCGAAAAACTGTTTCCTCATACCTGTCCTGAATGGATGACTCCACATTTTGAAAGTGTGAGTGATCATTTAGCCAGGGGAAATTCCATACCTTCTTTTTCAGGTTGCATAAAAATGTTTGTATGTTTCATAGTTGCACACTTGTGCAGATCCTTTTGTTTCACAAAAAAAACACACACACCAGCACATTTCCAGTTTATTTTGCATACTCAGCAGTTGCAGGGTAAAAGTCAGTTTTGGCCTTTGATACAATTTCTGCGTCAGGACACATGAGATAATAATATTCCTTATGACAATGTATTGCACGGGTAACCGATCAAGTTGTCCCATCAGAGGCTCTCCCAGAGCAACTTGTTATATACAGTTAGGAAGAATAACATGTCTTTATTGCAAAGAGGCGGAATTACAAAAGTAAGAACATTTAGGCTGTGACTATACAAGGTTCTGGCAAAATCCCACCTGGAATGCCATGAGCATCCTTGATCTCTGTACCCAAGAAAACAGATATTTGCCTTATGACAAAGGTGATTCTTAGGTTGAGAAGGCTGCATGATCTTAAGAAGTATGAGGAGAGATTTACTAGGAGAAGCCAATCGTCTGTGGAGCTCAGAAGAATAATAGGTGAACTTATTGAAAGACCCGTGGTTCTGGGAAAGTTTGCATGGGTAGGTGTTGGAAGAGTGTTTTGACTGGCTTTGGAGTCTAGTGGACACTGCCCCAGCGTTAGATACTTAGAACATTGGTACAGCAGCAACAGGAACAGATCTAGGCTGCACAGTTCCTTCAGTCTTCCATTGAATACGATCATGGCCCAACCACTCTCGATCTCCCTTCCATTTCCCATGCTTCCCATCATCCTTACAATGAGACAATTACAAAGACTCACAGCTCTCCGCTGCCCATTCTTAGGCAGCAGATCCCTTACTCCAAGATAATGCCTCTAATTCTAAATAGGGAATTCCTCTAGGGAAAAGATCCTCACAATAACTACCCTGCTGAACTCTCCCAGGCTGAATATGTTTCAATCAGTTCATCTTTTCTTTTTCTAAACCCCAGAAAGTCTAGGCTCAGTGGGAATAACCAAGGTCACCATAGGAATGGAAGAGTTTTCTTTTGAGGCTAGTGGATGGGAATGTAGGGTGGATGGAAATTTGGCACACTGCCTCTGGAATTTGAATAGTTAAATATGGGTGAAATATTCAAAGCCATCATTAGTCAATTCAAAGTCATTAGATTTACCGGTCTCCAGGTTTACAGTGAAAACTGGAAGAATTTGTTGTATACTTCCCCCAACTCCCTGAGAAGGGCAACGTTTAACAGGTATCAGGTATTTGTGGTACTCAGCCATCCATACTAGGTAATGCCAGAATAACATTATTATTTTCATAAGTTTTATTTATTTGTTCTCCAGGAACTGATTAACTTTTTGCTCCTTTCACATTTCACTTACAAACTGCCTCCCATAACTTGAGAGCCTCTCCCTCAACCGTAGTCGTTGCAAAAGAGCAAAATTAGGCTGATTGGCTGAACATAGGCTGCTTGAGCCTGTTCTGCCTTCAATAAGATGATAAGTGAACCAATCTTGGCCACAGTCCCATTTTCCTGCTCTCTCCCTCAATAGTCCTCAATCCCCCAGTATTTCAGATACCTCCCTGTCTCCACCCTGAATATGTTCAATGACTCAACTGCCAGAACTCCTGGGAAAGAGAACTTCAAATTTCACAAAGTCCTTAAATGAAATTTCTCCTCATCCTTGACACAAATAGGTGACCCTTTACTCTGAAACTATGTTACCTAGTTCCAGATAGCACCCTCATTCCTCAAGGAAAAACATCCTCTCAGCAACAGCCCTGTCAATACCCTGCAGAATCTTAAATGTTTCATTAAGATGCCACTTCATTATTCCAAATTCCATAGTGTGTATTCCCAGCCTCCTTACCCCCTCTTCATTCAACAACCTCTGGAATCAATGAGTGAATCTTCCTTGTAGTGCCCCCAATGTAAATGTGCAGAGCAATACTTTACAATGTATTCCAAATGCAGGGTCAACAATGCCCTGAAAAGTTGTATCAAAACTTCCCCACTTTTATATGCCAGTGACATTAAACCTGATTCTGATTCCGATTCGGTTTAAGCATATTGTGGCTCTTCCGCTCATTGTGCTGTGCTAAGCCAAAGCCCGTTTTACAAAGGAATATGCAGGAAGCTTCTTTCGTTTTAGCATTGAGAACTTCACTTATTAAACAGGACTTTCTGCAATCGCTGGTGAAACAGCTATCAGCAAGAAAGAAGCCGATCCTTTCCTCAATCCTCTTTGAAACAATCATAATTAGATGCACAAGCTAAGTCTATTAATTATTTCATTATTGTCTTGTAAATGAAGAATTCTCTACCCTGCCAAAACAAAATACTCGAATGAGGTCCAGCAGCTCCCTAACAGATGGTTAGAAACTGGAGCTTCCTAATAACTAAATATTGGTTCTACCAGACAGTGTACATCGACAAAGAAGCAACGAATGTGTTTTGCTTTATGCCACAGAACATGGAGTAGCTTTTTGCTTTGGAACATCTGCCTGGCATATGATGACTGCAGAAGAATATTTCTGGAACAACAAACACATCAAAAACTTGCCTAGAAATGAGATGGTGCAGCTTTACGTAATTAAAGGTGTACCTACTGTCAGGTGAAACACAGCACTGACTATTTCTGGACATTATCAAAATGCAAGCAGTTACCTCTTGATGTGGGTTATAACGTCTGCATGAGACGTGCAACACATTGGGTCATTCCTCGTGCAAAGCTTTGTTAGGGGAACAAGTCGTGCTGGAAGCAACTATTGTTGGGAAATCCTAGTTCAAGTTCCCGGGTGTCAACAGCTCTGAGGATCTACCGTGGGCTCGACATACTGATGCAATTACGAAGAAGGCACGGCAGTGGCTATATTTCATTAGGAGTTTGAGGAGATTCGTTATGTCAGCAAAGACACTCGGAAATATTTACAGATTTACTGTGGAGAGCATTCTAACTGGTTGCATCACCGTCTGGTGAGGAGGGGCCTCTCCACAAACTGCAGAAAGCTGTAATCTTTGCCAGCTTCATTACGGGCACCAGCCTCTCCAGCATCCAGCTCACCTTCAAAAGGCCATGCCCCCAAAATGTGGCATCCACCATTAAGGACCCCCATCACCCAGGATGTGCCCTCCTCTAATTGCCACCATCGGGGGGCGGGTGGGATACAGGAACCTGAAGACACACACTTAACATTTCAGGAACAGGTTCTTCCCCTCCGGTATCAAATTTCTGAATGGACAATGAACCCATGAACACTATCTCAGTATTTTTCCCTCTCTTTTTGCAATTTTCTTCCTTTATTTGCAGTGCTCACTGTAATTTACAGATCTTATTGTTATGTATTGCAATGTACAGCTGCCGCGTAACAGATTTCACAACATCTGCCGGTGATATTAAACCTGATTCTGGTTCTTGCCCTGACAGCTGGGAACGTATGCAGCAGCACGGTCCAGAGTTATCGTCTTTCCTTCGTGCCCCCCAGAGGTGCAGTGGTCCTTCACTGAAATAGTTCCTATTATGACATACTGGCAACCATAGAGCACTCCTCAGAGAACAGGAACGTCACTGAAACTGACTATTTCAGACTCTTTTGGATAATCTTTGTGCCCTTTGTGCTAAACAAAATCTGAACTTCAAGCTTGCACTTTTGTTTTGACAGGTCACAATTGTCAGTTAATTATGCTGATAAACTCTCCGTAAGATTTCAAAGTAGCCAAGAGAGTGAAGCATGCATCTAAACTCGGTGGGCTAAGTGGCCTAATTCTGCTCCTATATATTATGATCTTATGGTTGAAATGCTGGAATTGCCCTAACATTATTTTCCTGCTCCTGATTATTTCTTAGGTGGGGAGAAAAGTAACCAAGAACACTATCATAGTTCTTGCTCATACGTACATCAAGAAATGACACTGCACATGGCTTTGATTTAAACCCGGTGAGGGGCTGTCCCTCCACAACTAAAAAGGCCCAGGCTAGTTCAACGCGTGTCTTGCAAGAAGTCTGCCAAGTTCAATGGGATTAGGACGACATTGGCAGTGGGGGAATGGTCAAGATCTGCAGGAGGCAGTGACTAGGGATCCAATGGAATGGGTACTTGATAAGTCACAAGAGTACAGTGATTCTTAAGTTTATTTGATAACTCTCCAGTATCTTGGTTTGTGACCTTGATATGAATAAAAGTATCCCAAATCCATTTTATGGGATCTCTGGCATTGAACGCCAATCACAGGTTGCCTTTGGTGAGCTACAGCAGTCAATGTATAGGCAACTGTGCCATGGGTGGGAGCAGAATGGGAGGGGAACTGGAAGTGAAGGTTTGGGTAGGAGAGATCTTTCTTGCTCAAAATGCTAGCAACACTCAGGCTTAGAGAAACAACAGTGTCTTTGGAGTTCAGTGGCTGGAGGGTAATGAAGTTGTTGACTGACCTGCACACCATCCAGATGCCCATGGTCAATGGTGACATACTGCCATTTTTTATAACCCCTTACTCCACACATCTGTTCTTGTCAGGTGGTCCATGTGGAATCAGACAGAAGTCACAACACTTGCTCTAACTGCACATCAAGAACTGATTGTCAAAGTCCCCAGCTGGCTTTGCTGCCAGAGCAGGAAACAGTGGAAGGTGCGCGTGATCTACTTGTGTGGGCAATTCCCATCAGAAAAGGGCAAGTGCACAGTTTTGGCCATCTTTCTCATCTGCACTCCCAATGAGTTCACTCCAGCTTGAACTGTTAGCAAAATGTGGGGAGAAAAACAAATCATCGCTGTTCCAGACTTCTCGAAAAGACACAATTGGTTGTTTTGAAATGACTGCAACGAAGAACCAACAACATTTTAAATGCCAAAAGTCAATGGTCTGCTAATCTGAACCGCATGCAATTTTCTTCTTTTTCTCTTGCCGAATTGTCCAGGAGTTAGTCATCCTTGGCCAGGAGTACACCATAAACAAGCTTTTGGGCTGAACTGGAATATCCTGTTTAATTTTTTAAAAAAATAAACAAATAAATCACCAGCTGATATACAGAGCACAGTATCTGGAAGGTAGCCACAGCTTGAATAATTCAGCGTTTATACCAATGCAACTCAATCACGAATAAACATGCATGAGCACAACTAATCTCCATTAGACAAACATTTGTTTGCCATTATGACTTCAATCAGTATTTCTTCTGGTTTGAGAGGACTACTGTTGACTTCTGTTACAAGCAAGTTTCAAGAAGATCTAAAGAGCTCTGTCTTTTGGTCGAAACCTGTTAATTTACAACAGGTGATGCTCATAATCCACTGCTGATGTTTATTTCCTTCAAGTATGTTCAGAACATTTGGATCAAAACCTTCAAGGCAAATAAAACTCACAAAGGCTCCAGCTGCACAGTAGGTTACAACATTGGCCACAATGAACTTTGAGGGTGTAGTTCAAACCTGCATCCAGGAGAAGTGATGGAGAGTCATTGGTATGTATTGCTACTGAAATGCTCGGTAGGTCTCCGAATGTTCCAATACGCAGAGTGCAGAAGACAAGACTACCTTCAAGTCTTAAAAATTGGCATGTGTTTGGTAATCTCAGTGGGAAGGGAGATTCTTGGAAACTTGGGAAATGCAATAGCTTTGCCAAACTGAAGACTGAGTGGAACTTGACCCTGGTGGTTAGGTGCAGGAAGATATTGTCACAGATTCCAGTCCAAAATACCTAGATAATGAGTCATGCATAATGAATAGCAACCGAGACTGTAGAAAATCCAATCGATGGGTATTAAAGCATGGGATATCTGTCTGTGGAAACGTAGACAGTGATACATCTCTTCCACTGGTGCTTAGACCATGGTATATTTCATCCACAGATACCAAGTCTGTCATGTATTTTAGCTGTGTGTACCTAGATTGTGGACTACTTAGTCCATGGGTCCCTAGGTGGTGGCAGCTCCACCCACAGTACCTCTGGTGCTTGGGTATTCAGACTATGACTTATCACCTTCCCTGGTTCCCTGGTACCTTCAGTCCATAGGTGCCTGGACTGTTGGTCCTGTAATGCAGCTACATACTATATTTCTCATAGACATGTGACTCCTATATCCCATAGTATATCTAAAGCGTGAGACCCTACACAGTGTTATGTCCAGTGCCTGGGTAAACAGGCCAGTGTATATTTAGTCCTTTGGTACCTAGACTGTGGTATACCCAGCCAATGGGTGCTTTGAGTACAACATTTCAAGCTTCTGGCTACCTGGTGAGGGCATATGCAGATCAAGTCAGTCTGTACTGTGGCATATCAAGTTCATGGGAGTATAGATCCAAGGATAAATCCAATCTCACTGCATAGTCTGTCAAGCTCATTGTCTGAAGCTAACCATGTAAGAATTGTCTTTCTGTTCTGGTATCAATCTTGTACTGAATCTGAACCTTTCTCCTGCTTAGCTCATAATTAAAAACCAAAGTAAGATTCCGAAATTATCTAAGGGAGCCATGAAACCAAAACTAGAGAGTTACTGCAAAAGAGAACTGCTGCCAATGATAGTGCGCCACTTACGACAACAGCATTGTAACGATTCAGCATTTTGTATTAATGCTGTCAGTGATTATTAAATGGAAATTCTTGGATCGTTTTGCCATCTCCCTCAGAGGCTGTCTATGAGTAAGGCGTGACTATCATGCACACTTAGTGGAATCGAGTTTCTCGGAGAGAATTGATTTCAAAGGGGCTGCCTGAGATTGAAGCTCACGTTGGGGTTTTGAGCAAGATGGACTGAGGCCTGGCAGCTGCTAACATCACCACTTTGATTTAGGGGATTGACTGTTACCCATGTAAGGCTATGTAGCCAGAAGGGTGCGATTATGGCTACAGGTAGATAGGATTAGATCCAGAGACAAAATGAAGGTTGCATGTCTGCACTTTCATTTTAACTCCACAGACCTTGACCTCTCGTAAGCCAGTGGAGCAGCAATGATTCTTCCTACACTAAGTCATCAAATTCTAAGAGAGTTTTTCTTAGTCCAGCCTACTGTTACCAAGGACACTTTGCACATAAAATACAAACTGTCATCTCTGCCCTAGATATCTGACGTGTCTGAATTTGGTGTGGAGCCCACTTTTGAAAACTGATACCCCTGTCAGTTTTATCCACCTCACGGTGACAATGGGCTCTATCTCGTAGAAATGTACGTACTTTCTCCTGCCCCACCTGTCGTCAGTGGCTTGAAGGGATAAAGCACAACATAAGTGAACAAGCTTCTGACAACATCAATGCCTTGCAGGCACAGAGGAAAGTGATACACCCAAGATACTGGAGGATTGTAACCTACTTTCATTCATATTACATCCCTTTCTACACTTTGTAACACTTAACTACTTTATCCTGAGACCGGTACATGATGCTGCTATCTACAATGCTTCCTGCTTCATATAAACTTGCATAAACTTCTCATTATTGTTGGAAAGCCTTATTGATTTTACAGCCAATTAATTTCCTTGAGACTTAGTCAGGATTGTAATGTAACAAACTTGGCCAATGGGTCTCACAGACACCAGAGAAAAACTACCAGGAATCAGTGTTTCAAACATTTTTTATTCATAAAATTTTCAAGTATATACTAGACACTCATATGTAGAAAGTGGATTGCCTACAAAATTTACTTTATATTGGAATGATGTCTTTCACATCCACTCCATGAGCAATAAGCCTAAAGAGATTTTAACAAGGTTCAACATCCCACTAGGCACAGGCTGGGCTGACAACTGTGGTCTTTCTTGAGAGAGCAGCTGCAGGAGCTGAACCAAGCTTCAGTGTGGCCCTCAGCACATCATCCTGGACTGTGGAATGTGCCATTGTGTAACATTAAGTTGCAACATCTCCTTCTGAAAGACTGGGAAGTTCCGGCAGACCAGCGGGTGTCTTTCAACAGTCAATGTTCATGAGGCGTTCCTTGCACAGAGTTTTGGGTTATACACTTATGTGGGATGAGTTTTGCCAAAAACCACCGCATCTCTTTCCGGACCTTCTTGTCAGCTCAAGAACAGCATGCAGTGACACTGAGGTTTCTGCAATGGCAGAAAGATCTGACAGTGTTAACCATGTCAATTCCAGTCTTGGAGCTTGCTTGAGAGTTCTGGTGTGGAGACATCCTGCAAAAGTCTTGACGATCTGCTCAGAGAACTACCCAACACGATCCACCATTTTCTTTCTCAAGACTTGAGTACAATCCATGGAAACCACTTGGAGTGACTGACTTCTGGTCAAAATTATTCTTTGTATGAAAGATGGATGATTCATTTCAGCATGGAATGGGGCAAAGCCCATCTGTCACAACCCCAGGGACAGATAGAACCCCAGGGACAGAAATATGTTGTGCTGTTTTACCCAGGGTTCTATATACGGTTTGATTCAGCCACATGCAAAGGTAACTATCAGGATGAAATCTCCATTGTATACACTCATTCTCTTTCACTGGAGATTTATATGTCAGAAGATATTATGTCTTTAATTTTTAATTTCCAGATTAAGTGCAAGACAGCTCAGGCGACACACTGAGGTAGGATAAGGGTCACAGCACAAAGGACAACAAACACTTCATGACCAGGCAACACTCTCAACACACTGGAGGAACTCAGCAGGTCGGGCAGCATCTGTGAAAAAGATCGGTCGACATTTCAGGCCGGAACCTGACCCGAAACGTCGACTGATCTTTTCCACGGATGCTGCCTGACCTGCTGAATTCCTCCTGCGTGTTGTGAGTGTTGCTTTGACCCCAGCATCTGCAGATTATTTTGTGTTTACTTAATGACCAGGTCCTTCTGTGCAATTGAAGTGGAGTCCCGCTGCCTCAGTTCCAGTTTGAGTATTCACTCCCATCACGCCTCTTCTCTTCTAAATCATACTCCCAAGCACCTTCGGGTAACCAAACCTGAAGATGAGGGCTCAGGGGGTCACAGTTACTCCAGTTTGCAAAGAGGTTTGTCTCTGCTTTTGCTGTGATTGACACTGGTCTTTGAAGTCAGTTCAATTTGACTACAGATATTCATCAGTCTTACAACCAACGATGGATCACAGCCAAAAACGGCGTTGTCATTCATGTTTACAAGCCTTTGTCCTGAGTACTAGCAATATCACCTCTTCTTATTCTTGCATCCTTCCTAATGGACTGGCTAAATTCTCAACAGTGCATACAAGGCAAAAGAGAGAGAGGAAATTTGTCTACCTGCCAGGTAGTTCACGAACCTTATTATTTCTTACACAATGAGTGGAACGGTGTTCTGGGCAGAGCATTTCCATTCCATTCTGGATTCCCTCCCCAATGACCATTTTGAATGCCACACCCATCTTCTCTCCTCCTGGCTGATGCTGACCAAGATAGTCACCACCAACGCTTTCCCTTCCTGACTTGAGAAAGCTACAGTAAACCATTTTTCAGGAGACTGAAGATAATGCAGATACCAGAATTTGGAGCAAGAAACAATCTGCTGGAGAAACCCAGTGAAACGTGCAGGATCTGTGGTGGCGAAAGGAAATGAAACAGCCCATCAAGACCCTACTTTCTTTTGCTCTTTTTGGCTGCCACTCAGTTTCACTGAACTAAGTTCAGAGCACCGATTAAAAAGAAGGATTTGCATACTGAAATAATTATTAGTGCTCATCTCAAATCCAATGTACACCCAATTTCAGTGTAGCCATTGAAGAGAACAAATATTGCAATGCCATGTCCAGCCACCAGGTGGCAGACTTTTCTCCTTTTTCCTCACATGGAAGAGCAATACTATATTGCTGGTGACTGAAATAGATATTTTTTCATGCAAATTATGTTCATACAACATAAATAAAAAGTGTCACTGCATTAATAGCTGAAGCCCATGAGAACCTTTCAGTGCCCTTCTGTTCATCTGAGAATACTGTGGTAGCAGCCCATCCCCTCCTCTCTGTATTTTCTGTGAAGAGGCTATGATGGGTATGAGTTTGATCAGGGTCAAGCTACTTCAAAATTTGGGTATGGGTACATAAAAATTAATTTGGGACAGAAGCAACACAAGATTTTCAGGGAAAAGATGTCCATGGTCAAGAAGTAAGACAATGTGCTGGCATTGAAGAGGGTCCATGGGAGGTTCACAAGGATGATTCCAGGAATGAAAGGGCTATCATATGAGGAACGTTTGATGGCTCTGAGTCTGTACTTGCTGGAATTCAGAAGGATGAAGAGGGATCTTATTGAATCCTTTCGAATATCGCAAGGCCTAGACAGAGTAGATGCGGAAAGGATGTTTCCCGTGGTGGGGGAGTCTAGGACAAGAGGGCACAGCCTCAGGATGGAGAGGCACTGTCTCAAAATAGAGATGCAGAGAAATTTCTTTAGCCAAGGGTGGTGAATTTGTGGAATTTGTTTACACATGCAGCTGTGGAGGCCAGGTTGTTGAGTGTATTTAAGGCAGAGATTGATAGGTTCTTATTGGACATGGCATCAAAGGTTATGGGGGGAAGGCCAGGAACTGGGGTTGAGGAGGGGATGAAAAAAAAAGGATCAGCCATGATTGAGTGGCTGAGCTGACTCGATGGGCCAGATTGCCTAATTCTGCTCCTATGTCTTATGGTCTTATGGTCTAAAATTCTCCAAAGCCCAGTCGAGTGCTGTAACCACAAGCCCATATAACCATAAAATATAGGAGCAGAATTTGGCCATTTGGCCCATCAAGTCTGCTCTGCCATTTCATCATGGCTGATCCTTTCTCCCCCTCAGTTCCAAATAAGACAATAAGATATGGGAGCAGAATTTGGCCATTTGGCCCATGGAGAACATTTTTTCCCAACGAGGATTTCTGTTCACCTACTAAAGTCAGAGACCACTGCTGATAATCACATTCATTTTCAACTGAAAAATGTAAGGACTGGGTGATGTACTAAGTTGGCACAAGATGAACTCAAAGTTCAAAGTAGATTTATTATCGAAGTATGTATACATCACCATATACCACCCGAGGATTCATTTTCTTGCAGGCATTCGCGGTAGAATAAAAACATAGAATCAATGAACAGCTACACATAAAAACAACCAACGTGCAGAAGAAAATAACTGTGTAAATACAAAATAAATCAATCAATAAATAAATAATACAGAAACCTGAGTTGTAGAGTCCTTGAAAATGAGTCCATAGGTTGTGTTTGGTGACCAATTCAGTGTTGAGGAGAGTGAAGTTATCCACAATGGTTCAGGAGTCTGACGGTTGAGGGGCAATTACTGTTCCTGAACCTGGTGGCGTGGGGCCTAAGGCTCCTGTACCTCCTTCTCGGTTGCAGCAGTGAAAAGAGAGCATGGCTAGAGAACTGGGGACTGGGAGAGCGATACACTCAAACTCATGGAATTAAAACCAACAGGATATAGGTCTTTTACAACAGCAAGGGAAGCAGTTCTTTCCTTAATCCAGTCAATTTCCTGAACTGCACAAGGTATGGGCCCTGAAGGTTTTTGTTAATACACATCATATGGGCTGTTTGGTGGGCAAATTAATGCCTGGCATAGTTAACAGAAAAAAAAACTATGCGCATGGGGATCCACATGGCTTGACTTTCTAATTTGGCTCCCATGCGAAGGTGTGTGAAATAGGTTTGAAAGCCATTGAACAAACAACCACAAGAAGCCACAATAAGTATCTATGTCCTGGCTAGTTATTTTTTAACAGATGGTGAAAGGATTTGAATTATTTGGAATTATAAAGAAACTGATATTAAAATTATATGGATCAGAACAAGGTGTGGACGACACTGGGGACACAAAGAACAACAGATTCTGCAACCTGGAGAAAATACAAATTGCTGGAGGAACGCAGCAGGTCAAACAGTATCGGTGGTGGTGGGGGTGAAGGACTGATTGACATTTTGGGTTGAGGCCCTGCGTCACCACCGATCCTGCCAGGCACCTTGACCCAAAATGCTAACCACTGCCTCCACAGATTCTGCTCAGTCTGCTGTGTTCCTCCATGGGTTAGCGTTGTTTTGCTTTGGTAAAGATTTGAGCCTCTTATACAGACCAGAGGTAGGTGAAGTTAGATAGGGCGCAGTACAGTTTTGGCTGAAACATTCCAATCCTACTCCAATACATAAACCGGGAATTTTCCAGAAAGTAGTCATTCCAGCAGTGGAGGAGGGTTGGGAAGCAGCCGTAATCAGGAATTTGCTAGATAATAATTTATTATTATGGACAAGTTAGGTCTTTATTCTTTGGAGCGTCGAAGGTTGAGGGGGGACTTGATAGAGGTGTTTAAAATTATGAGGGGGATTGATAGAGTTGATGTGATTAGACTTTTTCCATTGAGAGTGGGGAAGATTCAAACAAGAGCACATGGTTCGAGAATTAGAGGACAAAGATTTAGGGGTAACACGAGGGGGAACTTCTTTACTCAGAGAGTGGTAGCTGTGTGGAACGAGCTTCCAGCAGAAGTGGTTGAGGCAGGTTCGATGTTGTCATTTAAAGTTAAATTGGTTAGATATATGGACAGGAAAGGAATGGAGGGTTATGGGCTGAGTGCAGGTCGGTGGGACTAGGATAGGGTAAGAGTTCGGCACGGACTAGAAGGGCCGAGATGGCCTGTTTCCATGCTGTAACTGTTATATGGTTATATGGTTATAATTAGCTAGTCTGATGTCAGTCATGGAAAAATAATCTGCAATATTAGATCAAATATTGACCATCAGAAATGGATGGGTTAAGGCAGGGCAGCTGGTTGCATTACAGCCTGGTATGGGAACACCAATGCATTTGAGTGGAAAATCCTACAAAAGTAGTGGATCCAGCCCAGTACATCACAGGTAAAACCCTCCCAACCACTGAGCACATCTTCATGAGTCATTGCCGTAGAAAAACAGCATTCATCATCACAGATCCTCACCAACCAGGCTGTGCTCTTTTCTCATTGCTGCCATCAGGTAGAAGGTACCAGAGCCTCAGGACTCGCACCACCAGGTTCAAGAGCAGTTACGACCCCTCAACCATCAGGCTCTTGAACAAAAAGGGATAACTACACTCATGTAAGGATGCTCTTATATTGTTATTTCATGTTTGTTATTTATTGCTATTTACTTATACCTACATTTGCACGGTTTGCTTACAATTTAAAGTTCCTGATGTTTACAGTTTTCAGATCCTGTTTACAGTTACTGTTCTATAGATTTGCTAAGTATGCCCGCAAAAAAGGAATCTCAGGGCTGTATGTGGTGACATGTATGTACCCTGATAGTAAATTTTACTTTCAACTTTGAACTTCGGTGCAGGTTTCGAAAAGAGAATCATCAATAACTTAAAGGGAATTTGTTGATAAAGTGCACAATGATTTTCAGAGGCCATTCAACATGTTATCTTATAGAAAGATTGTCAGACCAAGTAGGATTTTAGAGGATAAAGTAGCCACATGGACACAATGTTAAGATATGCACGCAGTGAAGATAAGGTTCCTGTAAAGATGCAGTGCTAGATTTACCTTGAATATATCAAATACAATTTTTTTTGTATTGGCTGTGGGAACACGAGTTTTAACAATGGTCAGGGATGATGGGTAGGGCAACTTCAGGTTTTCTATGCTCCAGGGACCCAAACCCAGATTCAATAATACCAATCATAAGTGAAATGACTTTGCTGTAGAGTTCTGAGACCTCTGGCCAGTTAAACAAACCTGTGATGTTTGCTAATGACTCTTCTCGAGCTGTTAATCAAAACTTAATTAATAAAGTGAGTTTTCCCCTCTAGAAACCAGCAAGATGCATCTGCCTGTTAGGGGCCCCTTAGTTCAAATGCCTTTAACCTATTTGTTCTCTCATAAAAGATCTTATAAATAAATAAACTATGAATGTAATTTCCTGGAAAGAAACTCTTTAATGGAAGTAAATCTGAACTTCCAGCATATTTTAGGTGGGTTCAACAAACTGGTAAACTGGTCCCATTTTTCTGTTGTTTAATAAATTGAAGAATCACCACATGAATGTATAAAAAAAACAAACAGAGGGACAAGTTTTGTTAAATACTTCAACACAGGAAGGAATTAATATAAATACAATTAAGATAATTGCACAAAACTCTAGACATTTTCTAACAGCTACTTCTACTAATTGAGATTTCAACAATCCCATCCTGAAGACAATTCTTAGATTTGAGTACCTTCTGGATTTTGCTTCACAAATGCAAAGCCATGTCTAACAGAATACATAGAGTTACAGAAAAGTACAACACAGAAACAGGCCCTTTGGCCCATCTAGACCATGCCAAAACCATTCAAACTGCCTACTCCCATCGACCTGCACCGGGACCATAGCCCTCCATACCCCTACCATCCATGTCCCTATCCAAGCTTCTCTTAAACATTGAAATTGAGCTTGCATGTATCACCTGCGTTGGCAGCTCATTCCACACTCTCACGACCCTCTGGGTGAACCCTTAACCCATGACCTCAAGTTGTACCACCACCCAAACAGTGGAAAAAGCCTGCTTGCATTTTCCTTATCTATACCCTTCATAATTTTGTATACCTCTATCAAATCTCCCCTCAGTCTTCTATATTCCAAGGGATTAAGTCCTAACTTGTTCAATCTTTCCTTATAACTCAGGTCCTCCAGACCCGGCAACATCCTCGTAAATTTTCTATGTACTCTTTCAACCTTGTTTGCATCTTCCCTGAAGATAGAGAGCTTATTGGTGCAGTTTCTTCACCGGCACTGATCACAAAGCAGGAATCAAGAAGGAAGCATAGCTAACAGACAATGATCAAGATAGGGAGAGCGGAGGATGTGAGGAACAGGAGGAAAAGAAAAATGGGCTGGTAGAGAACAGAAAGACCGGATAAATAGAGGGCAGAGTTGTGGGGGTTGAGGTGAAAAAAAAGACAGGGGTACTAAGTTTACATATCTCAGTTCCTATGGTTTGATTCATATGTCCTCAGCAGTGATTTAGTAATATTTAGACAATCTGAAACTTTGGTCAAACAACTGTGAGAGTTTTGCATGTAAACTCACATGAAGTTGACATTTGATACAAGCAGAAATTCTGTTTTAAGTTGGACAAATGTGAGCTATTCATAACATTTCAACATAAGTTATACACACCATTGTGCCTACCTGAGGGTGATCTCTGGCTTCCTTAGAATGCATTTAAGATTGCTGGAGTGCCAGCCATGCCTGCCTGGAGCTACTGTCAGGACATCGGAATAATTCTGGGGCTCCGCCTTTGTTGAAATGCTGGCATGAAATGCATAAAACAGCCTCCCATTGTCAAAAGGTGGGAAATATTGCATCTTTCCCAGCGCATCTGGATGTTCAATGGAGAATTATCTTTTTGGGAGGGATTGCATGGGCAGACAGCATCAATAACAACAGAAGCTCCATGCGTTTTCACCCATTTCACTGTGTTTGCTCAGTGAGGGTGCTTGGTATAAATGGGGTGATGGTTTGCAGCACCATTTTCCCATTAAAATTGCATCTGTGCAGGGCTCCCTTCATCTTCTTTAGGCTGCCCCTGCTAAAAATGGATGGATGCTTGCTCATTAGAAATAAAAATTACATTAGGTTGTCCTGGGTTCAGTAGAAACAGGTAGCCCAGGTGACAAAAGCACCTGCAACATCTCCCAAATCAACAGGATGAAACAACCTCACATTGAATTCTTGGACACTACCTCACTTTTTAAATATATATTATTGCTTTTTTTGCACGATTTTTAATCTATTCAAAATACGTATACTGAAATTTATTTATTTATTATCTTATTTATTTTTTTCTCTTCTATATTATGTATTGTATTGAACTGCTGCTGCTAAGTTAACAAATTTTGCAGCACATGCCAGTGATAATAAACCTGATTCTGATTCTGATTCTGAAGGCTCCAATCCAGACTTTAACGTCCTTGTCTCCGAACTGCTGGTAAAACTCAGCAGGTCAGGCAGAATCTATGGAGCTAGAGAGTCAGCTGTCTTTACAGGTCGAGACCCTGCAATAGGACTGATGCTAAATACACAACATCACCATTAATACTAATTTAGATGACCATGAAGTAATTGTGCCTTTTGTCTGCCAGAAACATTGCCTTCAAAAGTCCAAGAATCACTGAGGTCTGATAGAATTCCTGGTGTGAGGGGGAGAGGCCTTGTGAAGCCAATCTTTGCCAAATGGGGGACACCACTGCTGTGATCTCTCTTGATAATGACACCTGAAGAAGTCTGATCACCTGAGGAGGGAGCTGGGTTGTGTATTTCCTGGTTCCTACCCACCAGAGATGTAGACCCTACTGTGATAGCTTTAAATCAGTAGGGACAGAAATCACCCAGGGACCCCTCTTCTCACTGTTACCATCAGGAAGGAGGTACAGAAGCCTGATGGCACACACTCAGCGATTCAGGAACAGCTTCTTCCCCTCTGCCATCAGATTTCTAAATGGACACTACCTTACTTTCTTTTTATAATGTTTTTGTTTTTGCACTATTTTAATCTATTTTAAAAATATAGATATAGATAAATAGAGAGATACACTGTAATTTATTTACATGTTTTCTTTCTATATTATCATGTATTGCATTGAACTGTTTCTGCTAAGTTAACAAATTTCACGACACGTGCTGGTGATAATAAACCTGATTCTGATTCTGATTCTGAGTTGTCCTGTTCACATTTCTGGGCGTCTGAGCTCCGTTCTGGGTGGAATAGATGCTTCATTACAAGTCCATTTCCTGAAGCAGAGCCCTGCCTCTAAATTCTAGACAAGCAAGTGCTGCCTTCATTCATGGTGGCTCCAGCATGTTCCTGTTGAACTTTTGACAAGGAAGTGCCAGGACTGCTTTGTCTGCCTTTATCCATCGTACTCAATCATTTGGTTATGGGAAAAACACAGTGGCAGAATTTCAAGCCAATCAGTAACAACAGCAATTTCACTGGGCCAGGCCATAACATTGCTTACTTCTATATTACAATATGGAATCCTGCCACCGAGCTTAACTGATCCATAATGCCAGTCGTTTACTGGTACTTTGATCCTAGCCTCATATGTTCTGTTCCCATGTCCATTAATCTTCCTTTCATTCAACCATCCAGCTAATCTGTTAACTGTCGGCATAATCTGACCTTGTAAACCTATGCTTACACATGCTTCTCCTGCTCTTTCCTTAAATTCAACATTTAAACAGATACTTTTCTTGCCAAATTCTATTTTTACCATTTGTGATCTGGAGATTCCTATCACACAGTGCTCTGGCATTATTATTGACGCCTTGGGGAACAAGTTCTACTGCAGTATTCCTTTTTCCATGGAATTAGTTATGGATCATTTAAAAAAAGATATACCCCTAACAGCCTGTGATAGCATGTATGTATATGTATGCAGACATCCCACCCTGCAAAAACTCATTTCAGGGAAGTAGCACCATCAATTTGCGGGAGACTTCCGGGAGAGGTGGGATGTCTGCAATAGAGTAGCTCCTTCGCAGCTAGCCAGCTAGTTTAAATAACATTATCTATGCTAATGAATGAATGACACCTGTTAAACTCACCTCAACACGTCTTTTAGTCTTAACCCACCATGGGCAATAGAAAAGTCACTGTTGCAAACAGTGCAGCGAGCAACACTGTCATTATTTTTGACCCCTATTAGGCAGGGGTACACTTTAGTGTAGTCTAGGGTGAAGTACATTTTATATTTTCTTTTTTTTGGAACACTCTGCCATGGCGCTCTCTCTCTCTCGTGGTCGCTCACGCGCTCTCGTGCTCTCGCTTGCTTTCTCTCTCGCGCTCTCTCTTGCTAGCTCTCAAAAAAATTGATTTCCGTGATATTGCATATAATTTGTGGGCATCAGGGAGCCACTATTCATATGCGGGAGAGGTGGGATGTCTGTGTATGATATATTTAGATTGACATAAGTCCTTCTGCTCCAATTTGATTTATAAATATTAGGCATTGAGATGCCAGAGATCTGAGAATAAATTGAACAAGTATGATAGACCATATGACAAAATTCCAGTAGTCACCATATTTTGCAACTTCTGTCGTTTCAAAAACCATTAACCACAAGATGGTATTACACAAATTTGCTTAAAGGCATTCATAGTCACAGCGTGCTGTTGACTTTTTCGAAGATGGGGGCATGGGCAAAGAGAATTATAGCACAAAGTTCATCTTTGATTAAGAGAAGCTGTCATAGAGGAACCCAAGGCCATGCCTTCCACAATGTTCACATACCATGGTATCTCTAAAAGCAATCATGTCACAGTCATTGCAAGTCTAACACCAGGTTGTTATTGTGCCAATATTGCTTACCTAAGTCAACACAAATGCTTAACAAGAAGAAAATGCTTGCCAAGAATAATTAATAATAATAATAATAATACTTTATTGATCTCGAGTGGGAAATTCTTTCATTACAACAGCAACATTTAAAACATGCCAAGCAGTGTGCAGACTTAACTAACAATGAAGTACAGAATAATAATATACACAATAATAATTTACCAATGTGCAATAATTATGTACGAAATAATACAGCAAAGACTATTGTACTATGATGTGTGTTTTCTTGTCACACAGAGATGAACTGTTGTGTATGCTTATTGCATTTGATAGGAAAGATTTTCTCTAACGATCTTTGTGACAGCGGAACTGAACGAGTCTGTTCGAAAGGGTACTCCGCTGCTTATTCAGTAGGTCCTGGAGAGGATGTGCCAGATTGTCCATAATGGATAACAGTTTGTATAGTGACCTCCTCTCCACCACTAACTTAAAACAGTCCAGGTTGTTGCCCAGGACAGATTGAGTCTTTTTGATGGTTTATTTAGTCTTTTGCATCACCAGCACAGATGCTGCTTCCCCCAACATGAAGCTGCAAAGAAGACTGCTCTCACTACAACAGACCGGTAAAAGATCGCCAACGTCCTGCTGCACACATTGAAAGATCTCAGCTTCCTTAGGAAGCAGAGTCTGCTCACCCTCTTCTTGTAAACAGCCCTTGTGTTGGTTTTCTGGGAAAGTCTGAGAAAATAGTTACAAAAATGCTGTACCTGCTGCATATTTATGAACCTGCTTTAATCCTGCAGTTACAAAATCACCAGAAAGTTCTAGATTCTTGAGGCAAAGTTATTTGTTAAACACAAGGAAGTCTGCAGATGCTGGAAATCCACAGCAACACACACAAAATGCTGGAAGAACTCAGCAGGCCAGGCAGCATCTATGGATATTTGTTTCTGATTTGAATTATAAATATTATTAATCATTTTCCCAGATCCACTTCTTTTCAGGACGTGCCTGTGACACCACTGCATTGAAAAATACCTTTAATTAACATTGTCCAGAAAGAGCAGACTTCATCCAATGTTACCCTGGCAAAGTTTACCTACTCATCCAACACCAAGTCACTCCAGGGTTCGGAGTTTATAGATACATTTTTTGTCTGAACGATGCAAATGCAAGAAGAGCTGTTAATATTAATAGTGCAAGTGACTTAGCAAGCAGACTGCCTGGGAGACTTCATTAATTACTTAAATGTGCAAATCTTTTAACTTGATAGTGGTGGTCCTTCTTGTTAAAAAAACAAATGAGCATTTTGCAATGTCAATGATTGTGACCCAGATGTATACAATCATAATATCAAAAATACAAAGGACTGCCTACGTCATCTAAGAGCTCCACAACAGCCCCAAAAGCGTGACTGTTTAATGTGATGCTTGAAATTTCAAATACAGTGGATTATGGTTAATTGGGCCATCAGTTAATCAGCACAGCCACCTATTTAGGACAACTCTTCAAGAACAAAAATAAATCAAGAAAATCGCCAGGATTCCCTTTGTTTATTTGGGACACAATGCCGCTGAATTGGGGCAAGAGAGGGTCAGTTGTGCACTTGTGTGGCTGTTAGACACTACACCGTGCTAAGAGCGAACAGCTGATTCAGTTGTGTATGCTTGTGCTATGTTATCCATTTTGGCCAACGGACACTGATACAAAAAGCAGTGATCTTTGATAACTTTTTAAAAATTTTTGACTTTGAAAAATTTGAGACCCTTGTACTCTATATTACATTGACTGGTCTATTTATTATAAATTACTATGATTGCACATTGCACATTTAGATGGAGACATAACGTAAAGATTTTTACTCCTCATGCGTGTGAAGGATGTAAGAAATAAAGTCAATTCAATTAAATTCAAGATGCCACGAAAAGATTTGACGCTAGCCGAAAAATTACTCTATTAGACCAAATTAAAAGCTATCTGCCTGTTGCCAGTCACCTTCAGCTAGCAGTGATACCTGGAATGCTGAAACCCACAACTGCATGTTTTATACAGCAGCAAGGTAAACTGCGAGAAGAATGAGCATTACGCGGGGGTCAACAGGGAACATCCCAAAAACGAAAATGTGAAGGTCAGGATCCGGGCGTGGGGGAGGTCCCCCAACAATGGTTTTCCATTGTAATCGGACGAGGAGTATGTGTCAGTTAGTAGAGCTAGTGAAGAAGCTGGTCGCAAACATTTTAAAGCAACAGATGCATGGTTGCCTCGATGGAAATGCTGGCACCACGTTAGATTCAAGAAAACACTCAGTGAGAAAGGTTAGCACTGGTGCTGTAAATGCAGAAACGTGGAAATCTACAAAACTCCCCAACTTGCTTCAAAACGTTTGCACGGACAATGTCACTGAAACAGGCTTTTTCTTACTGTGCCACACCGGACGGCTCCCTTTGCTACAAACACGCAACACTGTCAGGTTCACGGAACGCAATAGATTGCATAACTGTGTTGCATCGTTCAAATATGTCAGAACAGATAAAACAACATTGTTGGTTATTGGGAAAAACGTTTATCCTCGATGCCTTTAAGGGGCCAGGAAGGGACAGTTTACTAATTGAGTACTATGCTAATAAGATTGCATGGATGACTTTTGAAATTTTTAAGAAATAGCCACAGCAGACAGCAAGCAGACAGCTTCTGGTCACTGACATTGGTGCAGCACACTCTAATGTAAGTGTCTGAGAAGCATCCAGCTGGAATTTCTGCCTGCGAGTACAACATGGCTGGTTCAGCCAAGGGAAATGGGCATCACAACACAAGTGAGAGATTGCAGAGCTGTGCATCAGATACTGCGGTGAGCAGCTCAGGGGCACGTAAGGGGACTGTCCTGTCTCCCTTCCTGTTCACTGTCTACACCTCGGACTTCAGATACAGCTCACTGTTCTGCCACCAGCAGAGGTTTTCGGACGCTTCGGTAGTTGTCGGCTGTATCAGCCAGGGTCAAGAGGCCGAGTACAGAAGAGTGGTGGGTAACTTTGTTGGGTGGTGTGGGCTGATTCATCTGCAACTCAACATCACCAAGACAAAGGAGCTGGTGGTGGACTTCAGGGCGGTGAAACACCCTGCATCCCCATCTCCATCAAGGGAACAGATGTGGAAGTCGTCCAGGACTACAAATACCTGGGAACTCACCTGGACAATAAACTGGACTGGACTAAAAACATAGGGGCTCTGTACAAGAAGGGACAGAGACGACTGTACTTCCTGAGGAGGCTCCGGCCATCCTATGTCTGCAGTGCTATGCTGCAGATGTTCCACGACTCAGTGGTGGCCAGCATTCTGTTCCATGCCGTAGCCTGCTGGGGCAGCAGGGGGAGAGCAGCTGATATCAAGTAGGTCGATAAACTCATCGGGAAGGCTGGTTCTCTTCTGGGGGTGGAACTGGATTCCCTGGCGGTCGTGTCTGAGAGGAGGATGCTGCAGAAGCTACAGAGCATTATGGACAATCCCTCTCACCCCCTCCATGACATACTGGACAAACAGAGGAGCACCTTTAGTAACCGACTGATTCCACCGAGGAGCACCACTGAACCCCACAGGAGATCCTTTCTCCCTGTGGCTATAAGACTTTACAACACCTCCTCCTTAAGTACATAAATATATGGTTTCATTGCACATCTGTGTTTTGCACTATTACTGTTTAATGCATATTTTGTATTCTTTTTTGTACCTCAATGCTTTTTTTTATTTTAATGTATATATTTCTGACTGAGCAACCTTTGCCAATAATTTCCTTCTGGTTAAATAAAGTTTTATCTTATCTTAAAAAAATAAGATGTTGCATCAAAGAAAGTTGGTGAACAACTTTCTCAAAGCAATTGATGAAAATCTACTGATATCTTTTCAACTGCCAAGGAAGTGAGTGCAAAGGTTAATCTTTTACAGGCAGAAAGTTTGTCACTGATAATTGGTGAGAAATAAGCAGTAAGACAATTCAGGCAACACACATCAAAGTTGCTGATGAACGCAGCAGGCCGAGTAGCATCACTAGGAAGAGGTACAGTTGATGTTTCAGGCTGAGACCCTTCGTCAGGACTGTTTTACTCACTGCAGTTTCAAGCATTCAGGCTTGGAGATACTGAAAACGGCCATGAGTGAAAATAAAACGATTTCACTACCTCAACAAGTTGGGAACTACGCGGAATTTTTTTACATATAATTTTTACTGAGTTTTCAAAGTAAATACAAGAGAAAATAATATCTACCCTCTCCCCTCCCCTTAACCCCCCCCCGATATATACTCCTACCTAAAGAGAAAAGAAAAAAAAGGAACCGCCTGAGTATTGGAAGGTTTGCACATGCTCCATGGGATAAAAATAAATTTAATATATATTTGTTACTTTCCCCAAGGAACCAAGATCTTTATCATCAGAGCTGTAAATAAGAGCTCCAAATATTCAAAGATGTTTCATATTTGTCTCTTAAAATCTAAAACATTACTTAGCTTCCAATTCTCATAATTCCCTGGGGAATCTCTTTGAACTTCACCATGTTGCTATGTGTTTCCCTCTCAATCATCCAGGCAAAAAGAAAAAAAGATAGATGAGATACAAAAAAAGAAAAAACAAAATACCCCCCCCCACTAATGTTGTGAATGAAAAGATACACAACACTACCCCCCTCCACTGTGCAGGTTGTGGCTATTGCCACACTTGCACACATGAATAACGTAGCGATTGGTCAGTGTTTCTTCCAGCTCCCCCGTAACAAAAAATTGTATATATATATTTTAAAAAATTGTCATTATTCCCAGTTAATATTCCTCAAATTTTAAGCTTTCTTCCCCTCCCTCATATAATTAATAATATATTTATATATTCATCCGCCTAAAAATCCAACAGGCCTAATCCTTGATCCAGTCTTCATCTTCAATCCATCTTGCTCCCTGGGTTTGTTCTTGTATCTGGTGAATATTCAAAGAATCTCGCACAAACTCCTCCGCTTTCCGGTAATCGTCAAAAAATCCTTTTTCTCCTCCAGGCAAAAAAATCTTCAAGGTTGCAGGATAACGCAATATAAATTGATAACCGTGATCCCATAGGGCTTTTTTCACTGGATTAAACTTCTTCCTTCTTTTCAAAAGTTCATAACTTATGTCAAGGTAGAAAAAAATTTTCTTCCCTTCTATCATCAGTGGCCCTTTTCTCTTCTTGGCAGCTTGGACAGCCGCCTGTAGAATCCTTTCTTTGTCTTGAAATCTTAAGAATTTTATTAAAATTGATCATGGATATTGGTCATCTTGTGGATTTGGTCTTAGAGCTCTTTGTACCCGCTCAATTTCAATTGATCTGTCTTCCTCTTTCATTTGCAAGGTTTTCGGGATCCATTTTTGAAAAAATTCTATTGGATTATCTCCCTCTATACCTTCTTTAAGACCAACAATTTTAAGATTATTACGTCTACTAAAATTTTCCAACACGTCCACTTTCTCCAAGAGTCGATTTCTTTCCGTGTTCCAGACAAGCACATCATTTTCTGTTTTTCCCAGTCTATCGTTAATATGCTCCATTGTTCTTTCCATCTTCTGAAGTTTCTTATCCATTTTATCCTGTCTTTTCATAGTTTTATCATAGCACATCTTCACGTCTCTAAGCTCTGTTCTTAATTTTCTTAGTTCAGCCGTTAATTGCAATAAAGCCTCTCTTATGTCTCCGTCGTCTCCTTTACTTCCAGTCTCTTCCAGTTCTTCCTCCTCTTCTTCATCTGTATTCTCTGCGATATCCAATTCTGACTCTAAGTCACTTTCAGTTGCAGTGGCCGTCGGTTCTTGTAGTTTAAATTGTGTCGATTTGCGTATGCGTACTTCTTTGCGCATGCGCAATTCCGGCATCTTCTTCCCAGGGACCGCTACCGCCACCATTGCTCCCTGATCTTCTATGCCAGAGATAAAATGCGTCTCCTCCGAAGGAGATCCAACCTGAATCCGAGGCTCCATCGCTGCAGTAGGCCCTTTTTTCTTCCCATCTCGCGGCGACTTCACAACAACAGAATTCTTCTGTTGCAGTTTACGAGGCATATCGTAGATTAGTCTTACGAAGTTTATAAGTAGTTTTCGGAAAGCTTTTATTAACTTTACTTTGTTTAAACGGTACTTTGCTGATTTTTTACGGGAGAGCTGGAATTATACGTCTCAATCCCACGTCATCACGTGACACCCCCGGGAACTACACAGAATTTGAAGGTATCAATAATAATCTTAAATGTTACAATGAAAATGAAGATTTGAGGAGTGCAATCATTGGAAGCTTTGTATCAAAACACCAAGGCAGGGAATATGAAGACAAGGAAAGTGATAAGGATGACACAGCTGAACCTGAACTGGTGACTACACTGGATACCGGGTAACTTATTGGTGATTTACAGCATTACTTTAAGCAGGAAGGCAATGAATGCAGTCCATTATCTGCACTAGTTGTCTGTGGTGATTTTATTTATTTACAGTCAATCAAAAGAACATGCCAGCATACACTCATTGAATTCCTGCATTGGCAACCATTATAAACTAATACACCGTTTATAGTACTGTAGTAATAATGGTAGTGTTCTAATTAGTTCTGTATTTCATTTAAATACATAATTTGTTACTCAGTTAATGGTAGCTTGTCTGTTTTGTATCTTTTTAACTATTTCCATGAAACTTCTAATCACTGGGGCCAAAACGTACTGGTCCCAACATGTCCCAATTAACTGGAATCCGCTATATCAAGAAAAAGACTGATTGAGATTTGTTAGAATGTTTTTAAATGGGAATCCAAATAAGTTGATACAATGAAACAAGATATAGCTTTTGTTCTACGAACAACACAAGCCGAACCATTGGCATTGTACATGTTGATTAATTAGCAGCTTCAATTACTCCCACCTGAACATACACAACATTAAATACAAACTCCTAAAGTACCATCACAAGTTATTTGTGACTGCTTAGGCCCTCTTTAATCTTTCAGCAGATATGTGGCTAAAGGGCCAAAAGGAAACTGGCCACAGAATTACGTATTGCAAACAACAGCTTTTGCATTTCATTGAAAATCAGTTTCCCCCTCATTCTTGCAAACATGAGGAAATCTGCAGATGCTGGAAATTCAAGCAACACACACAAAATGCTGGTGGACAGGAGGGGAAGGGATGGAGCAAAGAGCTGGAAAGTTGATTGGCAAAGGGGATACAAGGCTGGAGAAGGGAGAGGATCATGGGACAGGAGGCCTAGGGAGAAAGAAGTGGGGAGGGGTGCACCAGAGGAAGATGGAGAACAGGCAAGGAGTTATTGTGAGAGGGACAGAGAGAGAGAGAGAAGAGAGAGAAAAAAGGGAAATACACAAATAAACAAACAAACAACCAACAAATAAATAAATAAATAAGGGATGGGGTAAGAAGGGAAGGAGGGGCATTAACGGAAGTTAGAGAAGTCAATGTCCATGCCATCAGGTTGGAGGCTACCCAGACGGAATATAAGGTGTTGTTCCTCCAACCTGAGTGTGGCTTGATCTTGACAGTAGAGGAGGCCGTGGATAGACATTATCAGAATGGAAATGGGACGTAGAATTAAAATGTGTGGCCACCCTTTATTTTGCAGTCTGATGTTGATGGAACTGGTGAGGAGGAAGTCTACCAAATGCAAATCATTTACCGCCTGTTTTAAACAAGGTGAAAGCTTTATGAAAACTCAAAAATTATTTACTTTGAATGGTCCCTATCACCCAGGACCATGCCCTCTTCCCATTGCTGCCATCAAGGAGGAGGTACAGGAGCCTGAAGATATATAATCAACATTTCAAGAACAACTTCTTCTCCTCCACCATCAGCTATCTGAATGAACAGTGAACCCATGTACACTACCTCAGTTTTTTTCCTCTCTTTGCACTACATAATTAATTTTCTTTTTTATATATAGTTCTTATTGTATTATTTATGTATTTATTGAGATACAGCATGGAACAGGCCCCTCGAGCTATGGTGTCCAACAAGCTCCTGATTTAACCCTTGCCTAATCACAGGACAATTTACAATGACCAATTAACCTACCGAATGGTACATCTTTGGACTGTGGGAGGAAACCGGAACACTCGGAGGAAACCCACATGGTCACGGAGAGAACGTACAAACTCCGTACAGGCAGCGATGGAAATGGAACTGGGTCACTGGTACTGTAAACTGTGGTGCCAACCACAGTACTGCAGTTTACTGTTCTGCAAAACAACAAACTTCACAACATATGCCAGTGATATTAAACCTAATTCTGATTTTAAATATCACACCACACCAAAGTTTGATATTGTAATTACTAGGGAGCTGCTAGTTCTTCAAAGTGCTGACATAAAGCGAGACTTCCCTTCCTTACAGCCAAGCCTATTAAAGGCAATTTGTTCTTCAATACTGAGAACAAATGCTTTCTTTCTCAGCTTCCAATTTAAACACTGAACCTTTGTTCAAACACCCACGGAACATTCATGGGTAAATTGCACTTTAATAGTTCATTTGCTTTATCAATGCAACTCAAACAGGAACCTGCCAGCAAAACATCTGCTCACATATATTGCCTGTCAAGGATTGCATGGTGGCAGATAAGCGGAATTCAGTTACTAAGTAATCTCTCAAGGTGGTAAATTCAATACTTTGCAGCCATGGTAAGAGCGTGCTTTCCTCAGATCCCAAATAAGTGCACAGAGAACAAAACTTGTGAAGAGGAAGCCTCAGGATATGGTGAAGATCTATAGCCTTGAGGGGGTGGGGCAGGGGAGCAACTCTCTTGGCAGATGCTCAGTTCTAATGTGATGGGAATGATGCTGTTGAATGTGAAACCCATTATTATGTAATGAGGTGAAATACCTTTTCCCCACAGGTCCTTAGCAGCAGTTTGTTTTACCATAAGCGTAAGATAAAGTCTGAAGAACCATGCTGTTACATTCATATTGAGTGACAAGACCTTTTCTCGATTCTGCTCTTTTAGACCAGGTAACAACTGGTTCCATTTCCCGTGGACTAGGACCAACTCCCCTGTATGGAAATGTTATTTCTTTCAGGCCCGATTCCAGCATGGTTCCAAGATGTGGAACCTTTATTCTGAGAGAGGTCAGCACTGAAACAAGCCCTGCAGCCCGACAAGAGCACGCTACCACCAAACACCTACTGGCACTAACCTCACTCAAATTCAATGTTATTCTTCCTGCATATTCATTAACTCAATCCAGCTTCTACAATTCACGAACATACTGGGGCAATTTAAGTGGCCATTTACGCTACCGACCTACAGTTTAGGTCTATAGGATATGGGAGGAAGTCGGAGCACCTGAACGAAACCCATGCAAGCAGAGGAAGAACATAGAAAGACAGCACAAGGGCCTGAATTTGTGGGGCTCTGAGGCAGCATCTCTACCATTACACCAGTCCCATTTTTCTTTGTGATGAGCCCTCTGACAGAAGACTGTGTGCCCGGTAGGTTTGTAAAAATGAACACCATGTCTAAAGTCAGATATTAAAGACTAAGAAGGAAGAAGTTATCTTAGGCTGTTGAATCTTGTACCTACAAAACCAAAGCCATCAGTTGCAGATAAAATGAGATTCAAGTGAAAATCGAGACCGATTCTGGCTGAGAAGTGGCAAGGAATGAACAGCAGCTTTGGGAAGTCTGAAATAGAACAAAAATAAAAACAAAATTCCCACCACTTACTGAGTAACAAACAAGAGAAAATGTGGAGATGCTGGAAATCCAAGCAACACACACAAAACGCTGGGGGAGCTCAGCAGGCCAGGCAGCATCTGTGGAAAAGAGTATAGTCAATGTTCAAGGCTGGGGACCTTCTTCAGTACTAAGGGAAATCATTTTTTTTTCTCAACTCCCCATTAATCCTACTAACTCGATGAAGGTCTTGTCTTGAAACATTGACTGTTCATTTTCCCTCGTAGCTGCCGCCTGACCTGCTGAGTTCCTCCAGAATTTTTTTTGATCCATATTTCCCCACCATCTGCAGAATCTCTTGTGCCTCCTTCTAACCCAAATTCATTATCATACCAGTGCAGGTAGAGAGAAGGAAAATTAGTTAAACAAGTGCCCCAAATTACTGCAAGAGTGATATTCTGGCATCATCAAAGTTGACAGGAGGCAAAAATATGGAAATTTCTCAGAGCAATGGAGAAGTTTTTCACCATCAAGAAATGACTAGTGAAAAAGGGCTGATCTTCATACAAGAAACAGCAATGCAGAGATCTGCCTGACAAATTCAGGCCTGATCTGCTCAGATTAAGGGAACGTTAGTGCAAAAGATGGCTTTAAGGTAAGCCTTAGCATACAAGACTGAAGCAATATGACAAGAAAACGAAACTCAAGGACAAACTAAACAGATTAAAATGGTTTTATTCAGCAAACAACAATTGCATAAAAGAAATGTCTCTAACCTACTGATGCGAATGTGCAGAAATGTAAGAATTTGTAGAGATGAATGGACTCGGCCAATAGAACATGGGTGCCTCCCTCCACACCTTTAGCTGCCTCTAGAAGGCAACATCTACAATGAAAGACCTCCACAATCCAGGCCATGCCATCTTCTTGCAGCTACCCCTGGGCTGGAGCTAAAGAAGTCTGATGCTCCACACTACTAGATTCAAGGACAGCAATTTCCCTTTATTGATTCTGTGTTTGGACCAACCACTGCCTCACTAGGACAACTTCAGCTGCTTTGCACTCGAATAGACTTCACTTTCTTTCCATTCCAATTGGGAAGAGTGTATAATTTGTGTTTAATTCCATGCACACCTTGGACACGTGGGTAATTATATTATAAATAGCTTAGTAGATTTATGGTTAAAGCTACAAATGGTAAATTTGTAATTTATAAACAATCTGTTTATTGCATCGCAAGAAATATTTAGTTTTGCCTCAATTTATTTACTGTCTGTCATGTTTAACAAACAGTATATTGAACAGGAAAATGCCCCCAGGCAAAACACTTACAAATAAATGTAGGCAGCTAATCAATTAAATTCACATCTGTTTATGAAAATTCAAAGAAAATTGCACAAGAATGGACTCTTCTGCGGGAATTTATTTCCCAGGGCTCAATAGGTTTTTCCATCTCCGTGATCGATTTGATCTCCAACTCTTCAAAGGCAGGCAGTTTCCTTTACAACATGTGTCAGACACCATTGTATGTCCAAATTCACTTAATTCCGCATCTTAATGTTGATTCCTAATTGGGAAGATGGGAAGCTGGGTAGAGAATGGGTAATGAATAGAGAATGGGTAGAGAAAGCCTACTGACTCTCACAGCTATCTGGACTATTCCTCTTCTCACCCTGTCTCTTGCAAAAACGCCATCCCCTTCTCGCAATTCCTCCGTCTCCGCCGCATCTGCTCTCAGGATGAGGCTTTTCATTCTAGGACGAGAGAGATGTCTTCCTTTTTTAAAGAAAGGGGCTTCCCTTCCTCCACTATCAACTCTGCTCTTAAACGCATCTCCCCCATTTCACGTACATCTGCTCTCACTCCATCCTCCCACCACCCCATTAGGAATAGGGTTCCCCTGGTCCTCACCTACCACCCCACCAGCCGGGTCCAACATATTATTCTCCGTAACTTCCGCCACCTCCAACGGGATCCCACCACTAAGCACATCTTTCCCTCCTCCCCTCTCTCTGCATTCTGCAGGGATCGCTCCCTACACAACTCCCTTGTCCATTCGTCCCCCCCATCCCTCCCCACTGATCTCCCTCCTGGCACTTATCCGTGTAAGCGGAACAAGTGCTACACATGCCCTTACACTTCCTCCCTTACCACCATTCAGGGCCCCAAACAGTCCTTCCAGGTGAGGCATCACTTCACCTGTGAGTCGACTGGGGTGATATACTGCATCCGGTGCTTCCGATGTGGCCTTTTATATATTGGTGAGACCCGACGCAGACTGGGAGACCGCTTTGCTGAACATCTACGCTCTGTCCGCCAGAGAAACCAGGATCTCCCAGTGGCCACACATTTTAATTCCACATCCCATTCCCATTCTGACATGTCTATCCACGGCCTCCTCTACTGTAAAGATGAAGCCACACTCAGGTTGGAGGAACAACACCTTATATTCCGTCTGGGTAGCCTCCAACCTGATGGCATGAACATCGACTTCTCTAACTTCCGCTAAGGCCCCACCTCCCCCTCGTACCCCATCTGTTACTCATTTTTATGCACACATTCTTTCTCTCACTCTCCTTTTTCTCCCTCTGTCCCTCTGAATATACCTCTTGCCCATCCTCTGGGTCACCCCCCCCTTGTCTTTCTTCCCGGACCTCCTGTCCCATGATCCTCTCGTATCCCCTTTTGCCTATCACCTGTCCAGCTCTCGGCTCTATCCCTCCCCCTCCTGTCTTCTCCTATCATTTTGCATCTCCCCCTCCCCCTCCAGCTTTCAAATCCCTTACTCACTCTTCCTTCAGTTAGTCCTGACGAAGGGTCTCGGCCTGAAACGTCGACTGCACCTCTTCCTATAGATGCTGCTTGGCCTGCTGCGTTCACCAGCAACTTTGATGTATGTTGCAGAGAATGGTACACCTGTTTTTCAGACTCAATGGGTTGTTTAGAGATCTTGCAACTGCGTAAATTATTGATCCCAAAATGCAATTCCAGTCCAAGGGCATAGTCCTTTTATGGGGTTGCCAGAGTGAAGGCTGGCATGCTTGGCACGAAGGTGCATGTTTACTTGCTAAAGGCAAACACAGCATAAAAAAATTGGCATCTTCTCGTCCTCATTTTAGCCCTGCAGATTCTGCCAGATCATTGCCTATATCCTTCAGATACAGGTCCACGATGTACTCCTTGTCTGCTCAGTATTAACTGGGTTGAAAATCCCAGCACCACAGATGCCATAAGAACACTGAGTAAGCTACCAACGATGTTGACAGAGAAACAGGGACTGGGCAGATATTTTGTTCTCAACTGAAGTTTATCTTGGTTGTCAGGCCTGTGAAGAAACTTGATAAATGCAGCCAGTTAAGATGATAAGAGATTAACTTTCGTGTTCTGAAACCAGATTCCTCTTCAGACGTGGAGCTTGAGCTCCTAATTTTGTGTGTTATTGTTCTCCTTGTTATTGTTCCTCTTGTGGACACAGTGAACCTCAATCTAAATACATATTGCCCTGAGTCATCAAACTGTCAATGCAGTTAGTGGCTCAAGTACTCGCGTTTCCGTCTCTACTTTAGAGTCTGTCTTTCTTCTGCTCTTGGGTTCCGGAATGGCCAAGAAATATCACGAAAGGGTGGTGAGACAGACTGCCTAGGATAAGAGGTTTTGGAAAAATGATAAGATGTGCAACATGTGCAAAATGCTGGAGGAATTCAGCAGGCCAGGCAGCATCTAGGAAAAGAGTACAGTTGACATTTTGGGTTGAAACCCCTCGGCAGGACTTTCAGTCCGAAAAGTCAATTGTACTCCTTTCCTAGATGCTGCCTGGCCTGCTGAGTTCCTCCAGCATTTTGTGTGTGTTGCTTGGATTTCCAGCATCTGCAGATTTTCTCTTCTTTGTAATGAAAAGATGCATTTTGATCAAATGTGATTTAGTAATTAGAAGTAAAGCCAACACTCAGTCAATCTGCCCAGCTGCATCTTCCTTTGTGAAAATCCAGGAACTGTACAGTATACGCCGGAAGTCTAATTTAAAAACAAATGCTGGAGACACTCAGCAGGTCAGATAGCACAGTGCACACAGGTAGTGTTGCTGCCATAATCTTGCTTCAATTCTGACCTCTGTTGTTATTTGTGGGCGTACTCCCTCCGACTGTGTTGGTCTTCCCTGGGTATTCCAGTTTCCTCCCATATTCCAAAGTTGTGCTGATTGAAATACTGAGTGACTATTGTAAACTGGCAATTGGTGCGTGGCCAAGTGGTTAGGGTGTTGGACTAGCGATCTGAAGGTCATGGGTTCGAGTCTCGGCCGAGGCAGCGTGTGTGTCCTTGAGCAAGGCACTTAACCACACAATCTACCCAGTCTACCCAGCTGAGAATTGGTACCGGCAAGAATGTTGGGGGTTAACCTCGTGATAGACTGGTGTCCCATCCAGGGGGGGAGTCTCATACTCTCAGTTGCTTCACGCCACGGAAACCGGCATAAGAACCGGCCTGATGGGACACAGGGCTTGTGACAGACTTTAGTTTTCAAAATTATAAACTGCCTCTTGCGTACAGGTAGGTGGAAGAAAAATGGTGGTATGGGGTGATGGGAATGGGAGACACATGAAAGAGAATAGATTACAGGGGAAAGGAAAGAATAGGAATGGTCTGAGATCTGGCCTGGACTCAATGAGCCCAATGTTCCTCTTCCCACAAATGCTGCCTGATCTGCAGTCTCTCTACACCACAGCATTTTCTGTCTCTATACCAGCCTTCTTCCCTTTTATTGGCAACAAATTGACAGAACTGGTATAGTCTCTGCTGCCTTTTCTTTTATTATGGTTCCTTCCACAGCAGTTACTATGTGTCAAATTCTTTGCTTCAAAATAAAGTGTGCAGAATACACACAATTTTCCTCACATTTCATTTTCTATTTCCAAGAACTACTTAGCTACATTTGTTAGCTGTGTAAGATTACAAGTCATTCCTTTCTAGTGATATTAACTTTAATAGCAAGAGCCAAGACAAGAGTGTGTGAACAGTTCCCTTTCTTGTTTCATATGGACGTTCTAAACAAACATAACATTTAAACTTGTTGAGATATTAACCTCAGCATTATACTTTTGCTCCCCATAGATTTATTGACCAGAGTACTGCAAATCGAAGAGAAAGATTTATTTTCCTGAAGCATGATGCACAACTTTTTATTCAATGTGTTAAAATTCGGCCCTATGATAGTTTGCAGGTACAATATGATGGCAAATACAGCTTATTTCAGGTGACTTCCCATCAAAAGAAAGCTGAACATCAGTGTTTTAATTGTTTGGAAGCTGCTTTTCAAACAGCTGCAGTACTTGATGTGGAGATGATGTGGTGCTCGTAGTCTATTGCTACAGGAGCTTCCTCACCTGCTGTTGAATCTCAAGCTCTAAATGATTTAAAAGCAGCGGCACATTTCTTTTACTGCTGCGAAACTGAAATCCCTTGCACCAGTCTAAAAGTGAGCATTTTAAGAATATGCCGAAAGTGAATAAAATTTATGTGGGCGGTAAACTCCCATTGCACGCAATACAGCAGTTTAGATTGAAGAGATATGTTTACCCCCAGTGCGATATTCAGAAAACTGCTTGAACATACTGCTATGTGCTTAGCACGAATGTATCTCGGGGCTCTCCAGAGCTTGGGCTGTTCTGTGCAGACATTCACAAAACAAACCATCATAAATCTACTTCTCTGATGCTGTGGGGGGGGGGGGAGTGGAGGGAGGGCAGATAAAGGATCACTGGCCTTCCTGACAACCTGACGGAGCAGGTTTCTTTCCTGACGTTGAAAATGACAAAGTGCCACTCCAGTCTGGAGCCTGTCAGTTTCACTGAGGTGCAGGTTGATTGATTTATTCGTGGCCAGTCACAAAGCCAAGACATGAGAGCCCTGAAGCAGTGGTGGCAGTAACCAGGTTTGAAGGGATCTAAGCAAGTCAAAGGGATGGTGGTGTATTCTCCCACACAGCAAGGTATTTCCTTAACGAGGAGAAAGAACGTAGGCATTTTTCAAGTTATGCCATTACCGCCAAGGTCAGCACTTACTATCTGTCAGAAGATGTCATATGTTGCATAGGCCCTGACCTAGTCTTGCAGCCCCAGTATGTGTGTGGCAAGTCCAGCTTAGTATCTGGTTAAGGGTGACCTTGAGGATATGTGGTTAGATCCCGTCTGCTACGGCCTGACATGACGGCTCTGCCCCGCTTATTGGTTTGTGCTTGTGAGTTATCTGGGTCTCTCCGTGCGCAGGTATGGATGGGTTCCCTTCCCGTGATTGGGAATAGAACTTCACTTCAGCAAAGATCCTCACTACTGACTTCATGGTAGAAGGAAGTTCGATGATGAAGCAGCTGGAGATGACTAGGCTTAGGGCACTGCCCTGAGGAACTCCAGCTGTGCTGTCTTGGAACAGGCCTTGAACAACTTCAACCAATCAGAATCAGAATCAGATTTAGTATCACTGGCATACTGTATGCTGTGAAATTTGTTGTCTTTGTGGCAGCGGTACAATGCAGTACATTATAATAGAAAAAACATGAATTACAGTTAAATTAAATTAAATAGTTAAATTAAATAAGTCATCCAAAAAATTAAAAGAAGTACTGAGGTAGTGTTCACGGGTTCAATGTCCGTTCAGAAATCAGATGGTAGAAGGGAAGAAGCTGTTCCTGAACCACTGAGTGTGTGCCAATCTACAAACGTTTGTGCTTTGTGCAAGATATGTGTTCAGTCATTGGAGGTGCTTGTTGGCTTCAATCTCACCAGGGCTCCTCGGTGATCCATTCAACCAGAGACTACCTTCTCAAGGGCAGCCACTCTTACCTCTTCTCTGGAAATCTGCTCTTTAGTCCATATTTGGACTGAGGTTATGATGTAATCTGGAGCTCAGTAGAATTGGCAAAAGCAAAATTGGGCATCACTGAGTAGGTAGGCAGTGCATGCTTTCTGCCTGATGGCTTTGTCAATAACAGGTTGCTAATGACAGAGTATAGAATGACTGGGCAGTAATTAGGCAGATTAGATTTGTCCTTTTTTTTTGTTGACTATTTTCCACATTGTCACGTGGATGCCAGTGTTTTAGCAGTACTGGAACAGTGCAGTGAGAGGCTTTGCTAATTCCAGACGGCAAATTCTTCAGTACTACAATTGGGATGTTGACTCTTCACCCATTTCTTTTGCCTCATAGTCACATCTTCATATCATGAGGTGGATCAAATTGGCTGAAGACTTGCTTCTGTGTCCAAACAGTCCATTCAATTTAAGCTATTATGCTTTAAGATTGAAATTATTATACAAATGTATTGTCTATGAGGGCCATGTCAGGGGACAATTAGGAAACATAACTGTGTGTATGGAGCCACACAAAACCCAAATCAGCTAATGTTGGCAGATTTTCTCCCAAGGAGTTTCAATGACCTGCAGGAGCATGTATGAAAATCCTGTAGCTTAACGATCCTAGAACTAAGTCATTTTTCCCTAAAAATTGGGATCATTTACCAAATTTAAATTCTATGTCTGCCATAGTGGACTTTGAAGTCATGTCTCTGGAATTTTAGTGTACACCTTTGGGTTACTAATCTAGAAATCGAACCACTGTGCTACCTCCATACCTAAATCAATCAATGCCCTGTCAATTAAGGATTAAAGAAAGAGAAGTAATAATGCTCACCTTACTTCAGAGAAATGCATGCCTTTCTACATACCATCCTGCAGACCAGTGGCTTGATGGGATATTCTTATTCTTATGTAGCAAAATTAGACAAATTTTCCCGACTTATATGGATCTGAAATAGGATGTTGTGAAACTAATATATAATCACTTGACCGGCCCTGTGTAATACAGGGAAATGGCATGTGTTCTCATTTTAGGATATTGCACAGTACATATTCTGATGTGTAGGGTCACAGGGATTGGCAGCTTCATCTCAGGATATTTTAATAACATACATTACTCCAAGGGACAGGAAGGCCATCTGTCTTTCCACTATTGATATAACCTTTGGTCATTGTCTCTGAGATTGAGATTCAGTTAGTCCTATTATCTTCTTGAACTAACAACTGAAAAGCTCTCAAGAGAGCACACCTGAAAGCTGTTTGTGCAACTGGGCTAATCTGTAGCTTTGTGATGTCCCAGGAGCTCAGTGAAAGACAATAAAGACTTCCAATCAATTAGACTGAGTGGTTATGGCATTGAGCAAAAAGCAGCAATTTTGAAAGAATGAAAATATGTATTAACTCTCTATATTGAACAAATGGATCCAAGTATTACATTATGAATGAAGCTTTTGTCTTTTTCAGCTGGGAACCATCATAGCATAGTATTAAAATAAAAAGATTAGAAAAGATCAATTAATCACAGTTATTATTTAGCAGGAAATTGTGGGCACAGATTAAAAGCAAACGTGATACAAGATCAGAAATGAGAGTTTAGCTAAGCTATGCAAAGATAAATAGCATATCTGAAATGAACCTCTGACAGTTTCCCCTTTGTTTTTGGTTCAACTTGCCCTATATGTGTCCTGGTGGACTTGATCACTTCTAATTGGAGAAATGTTTTCATTTTGGATGCTGGCTGACTTACTGGAATTTCCAACATCGTTTTTTTATATCAAACTCAAAAAAAATCCATGACACTTGGAATGCAATACCATATTTTCAATATTGACATCAGAAAACAGAACATTTTTTCTTTGGGATGAACCATCTTCCGAATTACTCCCAGAAACTCCAGCCATTGCTGCTCTACTGACATCCCTGCTAGTGTCTCTTTCCAATCAACTTCGGCCAGCTCCAGTCTCATGCCTCTATAGTTACCTTCACTCAACTGTAATATACGTAGACACATCCAATTTTAGCTTCTTTCTCTCAAACTGTAGGGTGAATTCTATCATAAAATGATCACTGCCTCCTAGAGGTTCCTTTACCTTAAGATTCCTATAAGATCCCTAATCAAGTCTGGTTCATTACACAATACCTAATCCAGAATTACCTTTTCACTAGCAACATACACAAATTGCTGAAGGAGTTCAGCAGGTCAGGCAGCATTTATGGAAATGAATAAACAGTCGATGTTTTGGGCCTAAACGTTGTTTATTCCATTCTTTCCCTGGCCAGTTTCCCGTGGCTGGCGGGGACCCTATCATAGTGGTCAAAGTGCATCAAAGAAAAACTGGCACATGGAATGTGTGCACGTTGGTGGACAGAGTTGGTGCTGACAGACCTCAGAGAAAAACTGCTCTACTAGGGAGAGAGTTAGCCTGATATAACATTGATATCACAAGCTAAATGAGATAGCTTGCAGGAGAGGGTGAACTTTGTGAAAGGGGCGCAGGGTACATATTCTTTTGGAGTGTAAGATGAAATCAGCATCAATCTGAGACTAGGGTTGGATTTGCAGTAAAGACAGATTGTTGGCAAGCTTGGTGGACCTCCAGAAGTTGTGAATGACTGGCTAATGACCATGAAACTCCCCCTGTCGCATGGTAGGAAGCACATCACCATCATCATTGCTTAGGCCCCAATCGTGACCAACCAGATGACGTCAAAGACAAGTTCTATGAAGAACTGTGCTCAGCTATTGCCACTGTTCCCAAAGTGGATAGGCTTATCATCCTTGGTGACATCAATGCAAGAGCAGGCTCTGACAACACCTCCTGGGATAGGATCATTGGAAAATATAGCACTGGTAGCTCCAACAGCAATGGTCTTCTACTCCTCCAGACATGCATTGAACATGAATTATTGATTGCCACCACCATCTTCTGCCTTCCCACCCATAACAGAACCTCATGGATGTATCCCCGATGTAAGCATTGGCATCTAATTGACTATATCATCATCAGGAAGAGAGGCAGGCAGAATGTAAGGGTGACAAAACATACGTGCAGTGCTGAATGCTGGACAGACCACTGTCTCATCGTTTCTAAACTGAACATCCATATCCAGCCCACATGGAAAGAAAGCTCCAAGATGGCTGAAAGTCTCCAAGCTGAAAAGCAGCAACATAAAGCAGTCTTTTGCTGACACCCTGGAAGACCACTTAAATTCCACCCCTTTAGGCAATCAGGATGTGGAAACTGCTTGGTCAACGCTTAGAGAGCTGATCAACAGCATTGCTACAGAGATTCCGGAACCTGCTGCCAGAAAGCACAGGGACTTCGATGGAAACTGTGTCAACACCAAACAACTGCTGGATGAGAAACACCGTCTCCACAAAACTTTCCTCAGCAACCCTAGGTCCATCGCAAAGAAGGATGCTTCAGTAACATACCAAGTACTGTACAACACAAACTGCACCAGATGCAGAATTCTTGGCTGAGCAATAAAGCTGATGAGATCCACCCATATGCAGATAGGTATAATTTAAAGAACTGCTATAGTGCATTAAAAGAAGTTTATGGCCCCATATCATCAGGATCATCCCCTCTCCTCAGTCCTGATGAGAACATGCTAAGAGAAAATTCTTTGTTGGTGGGTTGAGCACTTTAACAGTGTTCTCTTTCCAATATTTTTATTACTTTCTACATAGAATCGCCCTTCGACTATAAATGATGAAGCCATCGATCGCCAGCACCAAGTACCTGTTGATGAAGCACTGGATGATCCACCGAGCATGGCCAAGACCCAGAAGCGATACCTCAGCTCACTAGTGGCAAAGATACCACATCCTTGGGAAACTGTTCAATCTCAGAAGGCTCCAAGCAAAAATTAAGGTTATGGTAGACATCATCAGAGACTTCCTTTTTGATGATGACTGTGCTCTCAATGCTGGTTCAAAAGATGATATGCAGCACTGTGTCAACAAGTTTTCTGTCCTGTGTACCAAATTTGGGCTTACCCATCAACACCAAGAAGACTGAAGTAATGCATAAGCCAGTTCCAGAGAAATCATACATTGAGCCAAACATCACAATCAGTGGTTAAAGATTCAACCCAGTGAGCAGGTTCTCATATCTTGGTAGCACACTGTCCCAGAACATCATCACTCATGATGAAGTAATCTCCCCAAATGCAGTCTTTACATCAATGTCTGGAACAGAAGAGGCACAAGTCTATGGGTGAAGCTGAAGGTGTATAGAGCCATAGTACTTCCCATTCTGCCTTACACCAGATAAACATGGACAGTGTACCAACAGCATGCCAAGAAACTGAACATTTTTCACACATTCAGCCTCAGAAAGCTCCTCAACATTAAGTGGCAAGACAGAATTCTGGACACTGAGCTACTTTCCAAGTTGGGTCTGCCCAGTATCTACACCATCCTGATGCAGTCCTGGTTATGTTGGGCAGGACACTTAGCTCTTATGCCAGATCATCGGCTGCCGAGAAAACTGCTTTATAGTGAACTACGGAAAGGAAAGCTTTCCCATGGAGGCCAAAGAAAACGCTATAAATATATGGTGATATCTTCACTACAAACCTTTAGCATCAACCAGGATACATGGGAATATATCGCCCTGGACTGGGCTGAGTGACGCTCCTCCCTCCATCAGGGTGCAGAAATACATGACACAGAAAGGACAATTGCAGCAAAGCCCCAGCCAGCAACCCCCCAACCCAGCGTGGCTGCCATCTCTTGTCAACACTGCCAAAGGACTTTCCGAGCATAGATTGGCCTCTCCTGCCATCTGTGTGCCCACAGACCTGTCCAGCTCCTATAAATTGCGAATGACTACAGTGGTTCTCATCGCCATGCGATGGACAAACGAACGAACTCAAGACTTCAATGAAATGAATATCAGAGGTAGATTATTAAGCACTAATACCATTATATTGTATTCCTGCCCAAAATTCTTACTCCAAACTTATACATTTTGACATCCACCTCCAAGGCTTGTCCTATCTGACAAATCTTCTGCAAACTAACCTTTTTGTCCTTGGTCCTTTCAGCGTTTTTCCTCCTCTCTCATGTTTGTCTACGGTCTGTTGACGACAGCTCCACCTTCAATTCCATAATTCCAAACACACTCAGCTCCCAATCAATAGACCTAGGACTCAGCACCTCCACCTGCAAATGCATCTTTGACATCCTGATCAACAGATGTACAGTGCCTTTAAAAAGTATTCACCCCTCCCCTGGAAATTTTCATGTTTTATTGTTTTACAACATTGAATCACAGTGGATTTAATTTGGCTTTTTTTGACACTGATCAATAGAAAAAGACTCTTTTGTGTCAAAGTGAAAAAAAGATCCCTACAAAGTGAACTAAATTAATTATAAATATAAACCACAAAATCATTGATTGCATAAGTATTCACCCTCTTCAAGTCAGTATTTAGTAGATGCACCTTGGCAGCAATTATAGCCTTGAGTCTGTGTGGATCAGCTTTACACATCTGGACACTGCAATTTTTCTCCATTCTTCTTTACAAAACTGCTCAAGCTCTGTCAGATTGCATGGGGATTGTGAATGAACAGCCCTTTTCAAGTCTAGCCACAAATTCTCAATTGGATTGAGGTCTGGACTCTGACTTGGCCACTCCAAGACAACTTTGTTGTTTTAAGGCATTCCTGTGTAGATTTGACTTTATGCTTGGGGTCATTGTCTTGCTGGAAAACAAATCTTCTCCTAAGTCAAAGTTCTCTTGCAAATTGCATCAGAGTTTCCTCCAGGATTTCCTTGTATTTTAATGCCTTCATTTTACTCTATACCTTCACAAGCCTTATTATTATTATTATTATAAACTTTCCTTCCTGCTGTGGGCCACAGTGGAATATGTAATATCTGTCACAGGTAAGTTCGGACTGACCGTCCATCACCAGTAAGGTTTGTGGTCTTGGTCAAAATTCCATTTGGAGCTGGGTCAGGTGCCTTGGATCAGGGTTCTGAGACCAGCATCAGGGAGTGGATGGGCTCGTGGTAAAATGGTGGGTAAAGGAAGCCCAGGGGTGAGGTTAATAGGGAGGGGGAATTGTGCACATGGGTGAGATAAGATCAGTGAAGAGTTCCACAGGGTGGAGATAGGGCCTGAAACATAATTCTGAACTTGCATAGGAATGCGTTAGGGAACTGGAGCTGCAGCTCGATGACCTTCGTCTTGTCAGGGAGAGTGAGGAGTTGATAGAGAGGAGTTACAGGCAGGTAGTGACACCAGGGTCACGGGAGGCAGACAAGTGGGTCAAGGTTAGGAGGGGGAATAGGAAGAGTCAGGTAATAGAGATTTCCCCAGTGGCTGTGCCCCTTGACAATAAGTACTCCTGTTTAAGTACTGTTGGGGGGGACAGCTTACCTGGAGGAAGCAACAGTGGCCGGGCCTCTGGCACAGAGTCCAGCCCTGTAGCTCAGAAGGGTAGGGAAAGGAAGAAGAGGGCAGTAGTAATAGGGAATTGATAGTTAGGGGGGTCAGATAGGCGATTCTGTGGACGCAGTCCGGAGACCCGGATGGTAGTTTGCCTCCCAGGTGCCAGGGTCCGGGATGTTTCTGATTGTGTCCAAGATATCCTGAAGTGAGAGGGAGAGGAGTCAGAGGTCGTGGTACATATAGGTACCAATGACATATGTAGGAAAAGAGAAGAGGTCCTGAAAGGAGAATATAGGGAGTTAGGAAGGGAGTTGAGAAAAAGGACCACAAAGGTAGTAATCTCAGGATAACTGCCTGTGCCACGCGACAGTGAGAGTAGGAATGCAATGAGGTGGAGGATAAATGCGTGGCTGAGGGATTGGAGCAGGCTGAGGGATTCAAGTTTTTGGATCACTGGGACCTCTTTTGGCGCAGGCATGACCTGTACAAAAAGGACGGGTTACACTTGAATCCTAGGGAGACCAATATCCTGGCGGGGAGATTTGCGAGGGCTACTGAGGTGACTTTAAACTAGAATGGTTGGGGGGTGGGAATCAAATTGAAGAGACTAGGAGAGAGGAGGTTAGTTCACAAATGGAGAAAGCTAGTAGACAGTGTGTGAGGGAGGATAGGCAGGGGACAGAGATCAGGAGCCCTCAGACCAAAGATGTAGGGGACAAGGAAGAAAAAGATAACAAAGTTGTTTGCTCCATTAAGGATAAACAGAGAGTAAGAGGTGGAGAGTTTCTTAAATGTATCTATTTTAATGCCAGGAGCTTGTAAGAAAGGTGGATGAGCTTAGAGCATGGATTGATACCTGGAAATATGATGTTGTAGCTATTAGTGAAACATGGTTGCAGGAGGGGTGTGATTGGCAACTAAATATTCCAGGATTTCGTTGCTTCAGGTGTGATAGGAGGGGCAAGAGGGGAGGTGTTGCATTGCTTGTCAGAGAAAATATAACAGCGGTGCTCTGGCAGGATAGATTAGTGGACTCGTCTAGGGAGGCTATTTGCGTGGAATTGAGGAATAGGAAAGGTGTTGTGAAGCTTATAGGGGTGTATTACAGACCACCTAATGGGGACCGAGAACTGGAGGAGCAAATTTGTAAGGAGATAGCAGATATTTGTAGTAAGCAAAAGGTTGTGATTGTGGGAGATTTTAATTTTCCACACATAGACTGGGAAGCCCATACTGTAAAAGGGCTGGATGGTTTGGAGTTTGTCAAATGTGTGCAGGATAGTTTTTTGCAGCAATACATAGAGGTACTAACTAGAGAAGGGGCAGTGTTGGATCTCCTGTTAGGGAATGAGATAGGTCAGGTGACGGAGGTTTGTGTTGGGGAGCACTTCAGATCCAGTGATCACAATACCATTAGTTTCAATATAATTATGGAGAAGGACAGGACTGGACCTAGGGTTGAGATTCTTGATTGGAGAAAGGTTAACTTTGAGGAGATGCAAAAGGATTTAGAAGGAGTGGATTGGGACAATTTGTTTTATGGGAAGGATGTAATGGAGAAGTGGGGTCATCTAAATGTGAAATTTTGAGATTTCAGAATCTTTATGTTCCTGTTAGGTTGAAAGGAAAGGTTAAAAGTTTGAGAGAGCCACGGTTTTCAAGGGATATTGGAAACTTGGTTCAGAAAAAGAGAGGGATCTTCAATAAATATAGGCAGCTTGGAATTAATGAGGTGCTCGAGGAATATAAAGAATGTAAATAGAATCTTAAGAAAGAAATTTCAAAAGCTAAAAGAAGATACGAGGCTACTTTGGCAAGTAAGGGGAAAATAAATCCAAAGGTTTTCTACAGTTATGTTAGTAGCAAATGGATAGTGAGGGATAAAATTGGTCCCTTAGAGAATCAGAGTGGACGGCTACATGCGGAGCCAAAAGAGATGGGGGAGATTTTGAACAATTTCTTTTCTTCGGTTTTCACTAAGGAGAAGGATATTGAATTGTGTAAAATAAAGGAAACAAGAAGGGTAGTTTTGGAAAGTATGACGATTAAAGGAGAGGAAGTACTGGCGCTTTTAAGGAATATAAAAGTGGATAAGTCTCCGGGTCCGGACAAGATATTCCCTAGGACCTTGAGGGAAGTTAGTATGGAAATAGCAGGGGCTCTGAAAGAAATATTTCAAATGTCATTAGAAACGGGGATGTTGCTGGAGGATTGGCGTATTGCTCATGTGGTTCCATTGTTTAAAAAGTGTTCGAAGAGTAAACCTGGCAATTATCGGCCTGTGAGTTTGACGTCAGTGGTGGGTAATTTGATGGAAGGTATTCTTAGAGATGGTATATATAATTATCTGGATAGACACGGTCTCATTAGGAACAGTCAACATGGATTTGTGCGTGGAAGGTCATGTTTGACAAAACTTATTGAATTTTTTGATGAGGTTACTAAGAAAGTTGACGAGGGTAAAGCGGTAGATGTTGTCTATATGGACTTCAATAAGGCCTTTGACAAGGTTCCATATGGAAGGTTAGTTCGGATGGTTCAATCGTTAGGCATTAATATCGAAGTAGTAAAATGGATTCAGCAGTGGCTAGATGGGAGACGCCAGACAGTAGTGGTGGATAACTGTGTGTCAGATTGGAGGACGGTGTGTAGCAGTGTGCCTCAGGGATCTGTACTGGGTCCAATGTTGTTTGTCATATATATTAATCTGGATGATGGGGTGGTAAATTGGATTAGTAAGTATGCAGATGATACTAAGATAGGTGGCGTTCTGGATACTGAAGTAGGTTTTCAAAGCTTGCAGAGAGATTTAGGCCAGTTAGAAGAGTGGGCTGAAAGATGGCAGATGGAGTTTAATGCTGAAAAATGTGAGGTGCTACATTTTGGTAGGACTAATCAAAATAGGACATACATGGTTAATGGTAGGGCATTGAAGAATGCTGTAGAACAGAGGGATCTAGGAATAATGGTGCATAGTTCTCTGAAGGTGGAATCTCATGTGGATAGGGTGGTGAAGAAAGCTTTTGGTATGCTGGCCTTTATTAATCAGAGCATTGAGTATAGGAGATGGGATATAATGTTGAAATTGTATAGGGCATTGGTAAGGCCAAATTTGGAGTATTGTGTACAGTTCTGGTCACCGAATTATAGGAAAGATGTCATTAAAATTGAGAGAATACAGAGGAGGTTTACTAAAATGTTGCCAGGGTTTCATCTCCTAAGTTACAGAGAAAGGTTGAACAAGTTGGGTCTTTATTCTTTGGACCGTAGAAGGTTGAGGGGGGACTTGACAGAGGTGTTTAAAATTATGAGGGGGATTGATAGAGTTCATGTGGTTAGACTTTTTCCATTGAGAGTGGGGAAGATTTAAACAAGAGCACATGGTTCGAGAATTAGAGGACAAAATTTTAGGGGTAACATGAGGGAGAACTTCTTTACTCAGAGAGTGGTAGCTGTGTGGAACGAGCTTCCAGCAGAAGTGGTTGAGGCAGGTTCAATGTTGTCATTTAAAGTTAAATTGGATAGCTATATGGACAGGAAAGGAATGGAGGGTTATGGGCTGAGTGCAGGTCGGTGGGACTAGGTGAGAGTAAGCGTTCAGCACGTACTAGAAGGGCTGAGATGGCCTGTTTCCATGCTGTAATTGTTATATGGTTATATGGTCATATGGAATCATGCCGTGAAAACAAGGTTGCTCCGGAAGTGCTCAGTGATAAGCATACCTTAGAACAACAAGATCCAATCGCTCAGGCAATGCTCCACAGCAGTGCTGGACGGGGGAGAAATGACATTCCATATCTGCCTGACAATTTCCATTTGGAGTTGTCTGATAGACTTTCTGGAGTGATGCAATTTGACCCAGAGATTGTGTCAATCATGTTCCACTTCTGAAATAACTGATCATTACATGCAATGCTTTGCCAAAAGCTATTTTTTCTCTTAATTCAGTAACATTTGCATTTACCGTGTTAAAGAAAATTTCTGATTATATTTCTTGAGAAAGATGGATTTTAATGAGACACTAATTATAAAAATGCCAAGTTTTTTAGTTCACAGTGCACGCAATGAATTTTAATTAATTGGTCCAGGAATACACAATGAAATTAAACACTCATTAAAACTCAAAAAGAGCTCTTCTTATCCTTACCTACCACCCCATGATTCTCTGCTTCCACCATTCTCTGCAACTTCCACCATCTCCAGAGGGACCCCACCACCCAAGCACATCTTTACCTCCTCTCCTCTCCACGTTCTGCAAGGGTCACTCCCTCTGTGACTCCCTGCTCCTTTCATTCTTCCCCACTAATCTCCCAGCCAGCACGTATCCCTGCAAGCGGCCAAAGTGCTACACCTGCCCATTCACCTCCTCCCTCACCTCCATTCAGGGCTCCAAACAGTCCTTCCAGGTGAGGCAACACTTCACCTGCGTATCTGCTAGGATTGTCTCTTGTGTCCAGTGCTCCCAATGTGGCCTCCTCTACACTGGGGGATAGCTTCATCATGTACATCCACTTCCATCAGCCAAAAGCGGAACTTCTCGGTGGCCAAACTTATTAATTCTGTTTCCCATTCCTGTTCCAACATGTCAGTCCATGGCCTCCTCTTGTGCCAAGATGAGGCTACCCTCAGGGTGGAGGAGCAACACCTTATATTCCATCTTGGTAGCCTCCAATCTGATGGCATGAATATCATTTTTTCTTTTCCAGTAAAATATTTTCCTTCCCCGCCCCTCTTCTCCTATTCCCCTCCCTGGCCTCTTACCTCTTCTCACCTGCCTATCATAACTCCCTGGTGTCCCCCCTCCTTCCCTTTCTCCCATGGTCCACTCTTCTCTCCTATCAGATTCCTTCCTCTCCAGCCCTTTATTTTTCCTATCCACCTGGTCTCACCTATCACCTTCCAGCTATCCTCCTTCCCCTCCGCCACCTTCTTATTCTGGTATCTTCCCCCTTCCTTTCCAGTTTAAAAGAAGGATCTTAGCCTGAAATGGCAACTGTTTGTTCATTTCCATGACTTGTTACTCCAGTATTTTGGATGTGTTGCTTTGGATTTCCTGCATCTGTAGAATTTCTCATGTTACTGGTCTCTAGTGTCAGGAAAAGAAATATTGCCATTTGCCCATGACAATAATTTGCCCACGGTAACCTCCAGTTCACCTCACTAGCAAGCCTATTTGCAATATTGTCATGCTTCAGAAATGCTGATTGTTTGAAGCTTGTTCCTGTTCCACAACCAATCTAAATTTCCTGTTTATGGTTTGTTATGGATATTAAATGAGAAAATATGGTTTTCTTACCATCCTTCCAAGAGCAGGGCATGAATTTGAAGTGATTCATTTTCTTTTAAGGACTTTTTCATTGCGTTCAAGGAAGGTGTATTGGTTGGAATCCGACAGGTTTTTGATAATTAAAGCAAGCAAAAGCACTTCAGCTGCAATGTGTAGTCAACTTCGACAGTTCAAACATCACACATACGAGTGAACCTCTAATCCGCTTTGCCATCTGCCTTGTAAAGCAAGCACAAGCAAAACACCAAGTCCACCGTGGGCAGTTCTCTGTCTTCTGTTTCGCTGATAGCCAGGCATGCATCTCTTTTCCTTTGCTCCCACGAGCTTCTCCCAGAACGTGACCAGCTCGTGTACTGCTTCTGCCTGCAATTACAGCTCATTTTCCCTGTCAACTGGCCCATTTTTTACAATCTGGTCACTTCCCATAAGGGTCTTCTCTCCTAATACTGCTGGCTACTCTGGAGAAGCGAAACCAGCTCCTGATTCTCGGCCAGTCGTTAAAGTGGTTTATTATTGTCACACGCACTGAGTTAAAGAGCTTTGTTTTGCCAGTCATTTCAGCACAGGAGTGCATTGAGGTGGAACAACGGGAAACATTAAGAGGGTGCAGAATAAAGTATTGCAGTTATAGTTCAAGTGCGGTGCAGGCAGACAATGACTGACCATTGAAAACTGTGTAAGGCTGCACTGCACTCTGTCAGACATACGAAGAGCTAACACACACACAATGCCGGAGGAAGTCAGCAAGTCAGGCAGCGTCCGTGGAAATGGAAGCACAGTCGATGTTTTAAGCTGAGACCCTCCCTCGGGACAGGAAAGGAAGAGGGAAGATGCCCAAATAAAAAGGTGGGGAGAGGGGAAGGGGGACAAGCTAGAAGGTGGTAGGTGAAGCCAAGTGGGTGGGAAAGGTCAAGGGCTGGAGAAGAAGCCATCTGATAGAAGGTGAGAGTGGACCATGGGAGAACAGGAAGGAGGAAGGTCACCAGGGAAAGTGATAGGCAGGTGAGGGGAAGAAGTAGGAAGCTGGAGTGGGAAATAGAGGAAGAGGGGAGGGTGAGGAGAAATCAATGTCCATACCATCAGATTGGAGGAAACTAGGTAGAATAGGAGGTGCTGCTCCTTCAACCCGAGGGTGGCCTCATCGTGGCACATGAGGTGGCCACAGACTGACATGTTGGAATGGGAATGGGGACCGGGAAAGTTTGCGCTTGGTAGGTGGAGCGGAAGTGCTCGACAAAGCTGTCCTCCACTTTATGTCAGGCCTCATCAATATAAAAGACGTTGTACTGGGAACACGGGATTTGGTAGAGGACTCCAGCAGATTTATAGGAGAAGCGTTGTCTCACCTGGAAGGACTACTTGTGGCCCTGAATGGAGGTGAGGGAGGGGGAGGAGGTGAATGGGCAGGTGTAGCATTTCTCTCACTTGCAGTGATATGTGCCAGGAGGGAGATTAGTGGGGAGGGACGAATGGACAAGCGTATCACAGAGGGAGTGAACCCTGGGGAAAGCGGAGTGGGGGGGTGGGGTGGGAATAAAGATGTGTTTGACAGTAGGGCCATGTTGAAGAAAGCAGAAATTGCGGAGAATCGTGCGTTGGATGTGGAGGCTTACAGGGTGGTAGATGAGGGCAAGAAGATGGCTAGCTCTGTAAAGGTGGCAGGAAGAAGGAGTAAGTGTGCATGTCTGGGAAATGGAGGGGATGTGGGTGAGGGCAGCATCAGTGGTGGAGGAAGGGAAGCCCCTCTCTTTGAAGAGGAAGGACATCTCTGAAGTTCTGGAAAGAAAAACTTCACTCTGGGAAAGGATGGGGTGGAGACGAAGGAACTGAGACAAGGGAATAACGTTTTTACGGGATACCAGGTGGGACAAAGTAGTCAGATTTGTAAAGTATCTTTCACGGCCTTGGCACAATTCACAGTGTTGAGCAGCCTTGACCCAGCTTGCTACCTTTGTTAATATATTGGATTCCAGTTAATTGGGCCATCAGTTAATCAGTGCAGCTACTTGTTTGGAACATCTCTTAACAATTCTTACAGAACAAAAACAAATCAAGTAAAGAGCCGGGATCCCCTGTGTTCATTTGGGACACTGTGCCACTTAATTGGGGCAGGAGACTGCTGCCGAACTGTTTCTAACCAGCATCAGCTGCGTGCACTTGGCTGGCTGTCAGACACAACACCGTACTTCGAATGAAGAGCTTCTAACTGCTGTCAGTGTGTATGTTTTGTGTTCAAAAAGCAGCATTTATTAGTTATGGATAGTTGGTGAGAAGTAAGTGGTAAGAAAATTCAGAACTGTTTTGCTCACTCTGATTTCAAGTATTCAAGTTTTGAGATACCAGCAACAGCCATGAATGAAAATTAAACATTGACACTAAGTCATCAAGAAAGAAACTGCAAAGAATTTGAAGGTATCAATAATTACCTTGAATGTCACAATGAAAGTGAAGGTTTGTAGGCTGCAATTATCGACAGCATTGTATGGAGGCTGTCCACTGTCTGCACTAGATACCTGTGCTGAATTTGTTCAGTTATAGTCAAAAGGACGCAATGCAGATGAATTCCTCCATTGATAACCATTAGGAGCTAATACACAGTTTTATAGTACTGCTGTAGTATAGGTAGTGTTCTAATTTGTTCTGCACTTCATTTAAATACATTTGTTACTCAGTTAAATGGTATTTTGTCTTGTTTATACCTTTTTAATTATCTCCTTGAAACTTGGCTAATTGGGGCAGCTGCTCAATTGGATCAAAACATACTGGGCCCAGTTAACCTGAATCCACTATATTGTAAAATAAAGACATCACACATCACAACCTGCATCTCCGAGAAACACAAAGTTTGTAAAAACTACATTGTAGCCAAACTACGATATCAATAAAGGTACAACAAAAAAAACTAAGAATACATCATAAGGGTAATTTTGCTCCTAAATCTATTAGTGCAGTAGATTTAAGGATAAGATTAAATGATGTTGCACAACCAAAACAGTTTAACTAAGCCCTAAATTAAATTAGACCTCCAAGCAGACCACAACTTTGTCATGTGGTTTGGAGACTTGCGGACCTCAATGACCTGGAGAGCTATGTTGGCTGGAGTCAGAGCTTCATGCTTTGGCTCTTGGTAGGGTCAAAGGGTAGAGGCCAGACTAAGAGTGGTCTACCGGTCCTCCAGGGTTGGAGGGGGGGGGGAGTTCAGCTCAGGGCTAATAACCCTGGCTGGTCAAACGAAACTGTTACGTAAACAGCAAAGGAGAATCCTTCTACATCTGAGTGTGATGGTATTCCTGAGTCTCCACCTGGGACTTGCATGACTGACAGTAGTGAAAACTGGGTTACTGACAGGATGAAGGAAGCCCTGAACACCACCAAAGATTAAGGACTTTCATTACCGCCCTAACTGCCAGTGGCGTAACGGACATTAGAGAGAGAAGAGCAATTAAAACATTATCAGCATTTTGTATGTTCTTGATTTAAGTTCTTACAAAGTTATTTAGCTCAAAATTGCTTTTTTGTTACTTTGATTGCAAGAAATACATTAAAACAGGATGAGATAACAAAAGCTCAGTGTCATATATATGTATGTACATAGGATGGTAGCTACCAGGAATAGCTACCCAATTAGAGCCTCTTATATACTTGTAGAGGTATGATTTAATTTCACAGATTGGCATGAGGAAAGGCATTAGAAGTTATGATTCCTTCTTCACAGTTATGATCCCTAGTGCACCTAATGCAAAGACCTAGCAATGCTGAAATAAGAGAACCAGAGTTTAGTACGTGCTTCGTATACAGAGTCAAATATCAGAAAACACAAGAAGAATTTGTCTATAGCTTCTACAAAGTGACACAACAAAACGGTCTTTGTGATATGTTTACATTGCCAACAAAGTGTATGATAAGTGTCAAAGTTCAGCCGTACATAAAGACTGCCTCTCAGCAAGGATCCGACTGTAGGTGATGAAAGGGCAAAGGTTAACCGAGAGGAATGGTAGCCAGAGGAATGAAGAGGGCTGACTTACTTAGCACTGAAAAGTGGCTGTTTGAAAATTGTGTTGTGGTAAAGAGTTGGAAACCCAATCCTGCAATCGCTGCATGAAAATAAAAGTTCAACACATAGCAAATTTCAACTGTGTGTCAAAAAATCCTGAATGTCATTGTCTTTGTACTTGCCTTAGCACACCTTTCAAAAGAATCCATTTACTTCAAATTAAAAAGGACTAATTAACTGCACAGCAATAGTTTTAGTATACCTATAGGTTTTATCAAACTGGTTTTTATTACTTTCATTTTTGTCAAAGATATCGCACTCAAATCTTGTCACAAAGTTAGAAAAGTAATTATGATATTGTAATCTGAAAGATGTTGACAATTATCAGAATTTCTACAAAGGCTATAATCTTTAATTAACTGACACTCAAGGGATATGATTCTCAATGTCCTGTGACACCACAAGCACACATAACACATTATTTATTTTGTCAGGTGACAGCAAACATGTCACACACTCATTTGATAGGATGTAATCCTTCTCTGACCCGCCATGTGTTATTACAGTTGGGTTGGTGTGTAGGATAAATACTATACCCAATGCCTGTTGATGTTAATCCTCCATGAAACCTGAGCATGCTATTAATTGATATGAACCAGACTAAAGGGCTAATGTTCCTTTGTTGAAATATTGGTGTTGATTCCATTGACAATAGAGAGCAAACATTTTCTTTGAGCTTATTCACCATCAACTAATTGCTCTGAGAATTAGAGCTTCAAGAATATTTTAAACATAATAATGTTAAATGACAGTGCTGTAATAACGGTAATTTCCCAGTATACAATACAATAAGAGTATATAGCACCGAACCAGGAGACCATTCAGCCAATTGCACCTATGATAGCCCAAAATAAACTTTAGGTTTACTTAGTAACCAGATCTTATTCCACATTTCTGAAGGATTTGTATTTAAAAATCGAGAATGGAACTGGTCCTCCCGGCTCAATGAGCTGAGCTGCCCAGCAACCCACCCATTTAACCCTTTCCTAATCAGAGGACTATTTACAATGACTGATTGACCTACTAACCAGTATGTCTTTGGAATGTGGGAGGAATCCCACGGGAAGAATATACAAACTTTCCAACGGAGCACACTGGAATTGAACTCTGAACCCTGACAGCCAGAGCTAAACAGCGTCACACTAACTGCTCTGCCACTCTGCCACTGTGGTGCCGCACAGTTATGGCTCTTCAAAAGGTTGTCCAGGTATTATTTAAATATTGTGAGGGTGTCTCCCTAGCCATGTAATCCATCTGATTTCTGAGATCATCACTGACTGGAATTACATTTTCTCAACCTTTTTTTTATTCCTTCAACCAGTTAAAAAACAAACGGCCCAGACCAAACCTCACAGAATCGCAGAGCACAGAACCCTCATTCACAAATACTCCTATTGCCCATTACTCTGAATTTATGAACAAACTTTTAATCCAGTTTACCATTTTCCTTTGGTACTCGCTTTATCATTCTGACAGTGGGTCTTTGCCAAATGCATTGCTAGAACCCATTTAGACCTGTGCTCTTCCTTAGTCACTATTATTTTATTATTTATTGCTTTCTCAAAAAAGAATCTAATTCCTGACTCAACACAACCTAACCTGTGCTGACCATCTGTGATTTACCTGTGCTACTCTAAACGTTGATCTCTACCAGCCTTCAGAACTTTGTCCAATAATCATTCTCAGGCAGGCTTGTCGGCAAAAATAACAATTGTGGTGAAATTGGGCTTCACTTGGATGGGATGGAAAGTAGGACAAGAACTTACCTGTAATCGACAAATAAACAGCTTCTTAGACATAAAAAATGTTCTTTTGTGTTCCCCCTATGAGTAGCTAGCAGGTAGACAGAGGCCCTTCAGAGGAACTTTTAGTAAAAGCAACCATATATTACATTTCAAGCTGCTTGGTTAAGGGTGGTGGTGGAGCTGAAATTGTTGCATTCCAATGCGCAAGAGGTGCAGGTCCCCCCCGAGCCCATAATCACTGGGAGGATTAATACTGATGGTTTTCAGTGTGATGGGCTCGAGTGCAGTTCATCAACTTTCAGTCTAGTGGAGAAGTTTTTTTAAAAAAAAGTTTCTCATTTCTGTCTCCGCTACCTGTCTGCAGTTGGTTCTTTCGTTATAGAAAGTAGCACTTGTGGCAAAGTGCACTGACATTTCGTCAAACTGCCAAAAGGCATCAGCCTGAATAGTTTGGAGTGGAGTTGATGAAATGCATCACACCTCGACTGTCACAGGCTGTGATTCCAGGAGATGATAGATTTAACCTGTGGTTATTTAATATCATCAAAGCTCTACTGCTCTTGGCTGGCAAATACTGGCAACAGGTCCATTAGTATTATACTGATTACATGGATTTAGTTACGACAGCACTTTACCTTTCATGAATGTAAGTACAGGGCAATTTTCCATCCCGAACATTTCTTGTGGCTACAAATATCTTTCTGATTTCAATTAACCTCTAGTGTGACTCCTTGAGGTCTGAAATAAGGTTTTCAAATGCTTTTCGAAACCTGAATAGAACATCTTCCGTTTTGGACCAACCTCTTTGCTGCACTTCTACTCACATTTCTAAAAGCATTTGAGAACCTTATTCCCGCACCTTTAATTAATTGCTCTTGATTATTCTTGTTCTTTTTCAGTAAGTAAATGGACTGACTAAGACAGGTTTGTCTGCCACTGTAGGCATAATATCTCTATGCAAGTGACTCTATAGTCGATCTATTATCTAACAAACAATAGAAATGATAGTTTAAAGTCCATAGATGTCACAATGTCACAACACATGGCGCAACATTGACCTGCTAGTAAGTACATCACTTCCAATTTAATCCTGTTTATAAATTGCATTTAATGTTACTGTTCCCATGTGGACAGCAAATATATCCCACACTCATTTAACAAGATATAATCACCCAACAATGTGCCATGGTGGAGGCTGCAAGATCTCAATCCATCGCCATTAATATATGAACAATTCACTGCTAGCTTCTTAAACAATATTATGGCTGTAAATGTAAATAAGTTTATCATGTCAAATAGGTATGGCATGTCATGCATCTTTGCACGCATGCTTACTGACTGAGAAGAGCCATATATAAACCAGCCACACCTTTTAAGGTTTGCGTAGTATGTTGTAAACTCTGTCACTCGGTACAGCTCAGAACCTCCAGCAGCATACATGGCAATGAAATTGAAATGAAGAGGAATTGAAGTTGCTTAAAGTAACAATACGATCAACCCCACAGATTGACCTTAGAGAATATCTGGAGATTACAATTTGTCACAAGAACTTCTTTGAAATGACAGAACAATTACAGATTCAAATAGAAAACCTCAATCTTAGAAAGTTGCATATTTGGGACCAGAAAGCAGAATCAGCTGAGTCTAATATTGATTACATTACTGTGTTGAAGAATTTGTTTGAACACTGTACTTTTCAGAAGCAGAATCAGGTTTAATATCACTGGCATATGTTGCGAAATGTGTTGTTTTGTGGCAGAGGCCATTGCAATGCACAGTACTAGAAGAAACTATAAAGTACAGTAAGAAGTATATACATAAGGTTAGGTTAAACAAATAGTGCAAAAAGTGCAAAAAAATAGTGAGGCAGTGCATTTGGGTTCATTGCCCTTTCAGAAATCTGATGGCAGAGAGTAAGAAGCTGATCCTAAAATATTTAGTGTATGTTTTCAGGCTCCTGTACCTGCTCCTTGATGGTAGCCATGAGAAGTGGGCACATGCAGGATGATGGACATCCTTAATGGTAGACGTTGCCGTTTTGAGGCATTGCCTTTTGAAGTTGTCCTCAATGCTGGGGAGGCTGGTGCCCATGATGGAGCTGGCTGAGTTTACGACTTTCTGCATCCTTTTCCATTTCTGTGCAGTGGCCCCTCCCTACCAGAATATGTTGCAACCAGTTAGAATGCTCACCACGGTATGTCTGTAGACATTTGCGAGAGTCTTTGGTGACATAATACGTCTCCTCAAGCTCTTGATACCAGCTGCTCAATTATTTGTCGGAATATACATGTATGCATCCAGAAGCTCAGCATAGCACTGAATCTGAGGCTATTCTCATGAAATACTGGAGGCTGTTGGTTAGATCTAACGTGTAGTTTCTCATTATAGTCCCAAATTAAGACTATAAGATTATAAGACAAAGGAGCAGAAATCGGCCATTCGGCCCATCGAGTCTGCTTTGCCATTTTGTCATGAGCTGATCCATTCTCCCATTTAGTCCCACTCCTCCGCCTTCTCACCATAACCTTTGATGCCCTGGCTACTCAGATACCTATCAATCTCTGCGTTAAATACACCCAATGACTTGGCCTCCACTGCCGCCCGTGGCAACAAATTCCATAGATTCACCACCCTCTTGGCTAAAAAAATTAAAGCCACAGATTATTGCAGCCAACTACACAAACAGACTTGATTGGGAAAAAAGATGTCTAAATATTCCGAAGCGAATTAGGAGAAGTATTCTATGTGAGCACTCTGCAATTAATCCTCGATAAGCTTCTAAAGCAATATGCAAATCTATTCAAAGAATTGTATATCACCAGTAAGAAGCACAGAGTTCACAAGCACATCAAGGCAAATATCAGACAAATTTCCACAGGTGGTTGACTCAAGTAGAGGAATTGAGGGAACTTGAATGACAGAACATGTTGGTTAAAACTGCACGTAGTGATTGGGCAGGATCTTTTTTTTGTAGCATAGATCAAACCTCACTGTGAAACGTGGATGTGCAGACTTTGAATGGCAGGCACATCGAGGCACAACTCTACAACAGGACACAGTCCTGCAATCCTCCAAGGAACAGAAGGCTGACTTTGTGTTTACATCTAGTTCATCCCCATTTGGGAGGGAAGCAGCAAGAAGGCAAATGAAAAAAAGCAAACAGCACAAAACATGTTATACAGGGAAGAGGTTCGAGTTATATCATGATCTTCATGTGTTTCAGGAATAACTTTCCTAAAGAGAGTATGATAATTATTAAAGAAGAGCTGGCAAAGTGCATCACTTTAAATGAGTGCAGCATTAACGGCATCTGTAGAGTCTCAGGATCAACATAAACAATCTCAATGCTATAAAGGTTAAAATGAAATGCAAAATCTAGTTACTAATAGGTTTCATCTATTTCACTTTCCTTTCGAACGAAGAGTAGTACATGTAAATCAGTTTGAAGTAGCATTGGGCCGTGTGTACATCATGAATAGACCCCAGCACAATTTGCAGGATTTGTGTTTCCTGCTAATACTCTGCACACCCTGTATGGAACTCCACCGTGCTCTAGGATGTCCCATGGTGCAGCTGCTTTATGCGAATCGGCAGCCGGTCTCACTATCCTGCTACGGTTCGATCTCAGGACAAGTTCTGCCCCTCGGAGAGCGATGGCACAGTTTCCTAGTGTGGACACTCTGCGAATCTGTGGACACAGGAAGTAGTGTGGGGTCCCGATGCTGTTAGTAAGTGTCAACGCAGAACAGCAACGACCACAGCTACAAAGCAAGATGAATGCAATTGCTGAGATCTTGAAGTTTCAGAGGGCAGCATGACACTTCACAGTACAGGTGACCTGGGGTTCAATTCCCACTGCTGCCTGTATGTTCTCCTTTGACCACATGGGTTTCCTCCGGGTGCTCCGGTTTCCTCCAAAGATGCACCGATTGGTCGGTTAATTGGTGATTGTAAATCAATGGGTACATTTAATGTCAGAGAAATGTATACAATATAAATCCTGAAATTTTCTTTCCTCGCAAACGTCTATGAAAACAGAGGAGTGCCCCAAAGAATGAAGACAGTTAGATGTCAGAACGCCAAAGCACCCCCCAGCTCCCCTCTCCCACGCACAAGCAGCGGAAAAGCAACAACACCCCCTCCCCCACCAGCAAAAAGCATCGCCATCCACCCCCCGCCCCCACTGAGCACTCGAGCATGCAGCAAAGCATTAATAAGGACACAGACTTGCAGTAACCCAAAGACTACTCATTCACCCGGTAATTCTCCATACCACAGGCTCTCTGTACAGGTGTCCCCCGCTTTTCAAACGTTCGCTTTACGAAACCTTACTGTTACGAAAGACCTACATTAATACCTTGTTTTCGCTTTCAGAAGGTGTTTTCACTGTTATGAAAAAAATCAGTGCGCGATAAAAAACCAGGCGCGCCCCAAGCAGCCACTCTCCCCCGGATTCGGAACGGCATTGCTTAAACACGTTGCGTTGAGCAGCCGTTTGCAAGATGAGTTCTGAGGTATCGGAAAAGCCTGAAAGAGCTTGTAAGGCTGTTACGTTTAGCGTAAAACTAGACATAATTGAGCATTTTGATCGTGGTGAACGAAGTAAGGACAAAGTGAGTTTGACTTGTGGAAGCTGACGAAGATGATGTTGAAGAGGTTTTAGCATCCCATGACCAAGAACTGATAGATGAAGAGCTGATGTAATTGGAGGAGGAAAGGATAACAATCGAAACCGAGTGTAGTAGCCAAATGAACGTGAAGCCACTGCGTGAGATTTTCGCTGCAATGATAAAGTATGACTTTAATTTTGAAAGGGTACGTCGGTTTAGGGGATATTTGTAAGATGGTTTCAGTCCTTACAAAGAACTGAATGATAGAAAAATGCGCGAGGCTCAGCAGTCAAGCAAGCCTTCCACATCAGCTACAGCAGACGACGAACCTCGACCTTCGACATCGAGGCGGGCAGTCATAGGAGATGAGCTGCCTGTTCTAATGGAAACAGACGACGATGAGATGATACCCCAGTGTCCCAGAACTTCAACCCCCAGGCCGTGGACAGATACAGTACCGATTTGCGGAGAATGCAGCAGTAGCCCGGAGACACACAACGCATGTTTAAGAAAAAAGCCGAAATAAACATTCTAATTAATTAGGTGCCGCCCCGCACGTAAACGTCGGCCCAGATCAGAGGCGATGCAATCGGCAACCGGCACTGATCTGAGCCGACAATTACGTGTCGGGCGGCACCTAATTAATTAGCATGTTTCTTTCGGCTTTTTTCTAATATGTGTTGTGTGCCTCGCGGCAATGTATCGGTCGGCGGCCCAGAGGGTCGGGGCCACTACACCACCCAACCTGCGACGACTCAGTCTAACACACCATCATCAGTGTGCTCGGCACTGTCCCGATTACGGTAAGTGATACTACACAGTACATACATTATTTCTACTTTATATCGGCTGTGTATTTTTACGTGTTATTTGGTATGATTTGGCAGCTTCATAGCTTAAAGGTTACTGGAGAGCACTTGCGTGTGCTTTTGCCGACAGCACTTGCGTGAGATTTTCTGCTGAGAGCACTTGCGTGACATTTTCGCTACGGAGAACAGTGCCGGCAATGATTGTGGAAAAGTATTTCTTCTTTATATAGGCTGTGTATTAATCATATCATTCCTGCTTTTACTATATGTTAACAACAGGAATTCTGCAGATGCTGGAAATTCAAGCAACATACATCAAAGTTGCTGGTGAACGCAGCAGGCCAAGCAGCATCTATAGGAAGAGGCGCAGTCAACGTTTCAGGCCGAGACCCTTCGTCAGGACTAACTGAAGGAAGAGTGAGTAAGGGATTTGAAAGCTGGAGGGGGAGGGGGAGATGCAAAATGATAGGATAAGACAGGAGGGGGAGGGATAGAGCCGAGAGCTGGACAGGTGATAGGCAAAAGGGGATACGAGAGGATCATGGGACAGGAGGTCCGGGAAGAAAGACAAGGGGGGGGGTGACCCAGAGGATGGGCAAGAGGTATATTCAGAGGGACAGAGGGAGAAAAAGGAGAGTGAGAGAAAGAATGTGTGCATAAAAATGAGTAACAGATGGGGTACGAGGGGGAGGTGGGGCCTTAGCGGAAGTTAGAGAAGTCAATGTTCATGCCATCAGGTTGGAGGCTACCCAGACGGAATATAAGGTGTTGTTCCTCCAACCTGAGTGTGGCTTCATCTTTACAGTAGAGGAGGCCGTGGATAGACATGTCAGAATGGGAATGGGATGTGGAATTAAAATGTGTGGCCACTGGGAGATCCTGCTTTCTCTGGCGGACAGAGCGTAGATGTTCAGCAAAGCGGTCTCCCAGTCTGCGTCGGGTCTCACCAATATATAAAAGGCCACATCGGGAGCACCGGACGCAGTATATCACCCCAGTCGACTCACAGGTGAAGTGATGCCTCACCTGGAAGGACTGTTTGGGGCCCTGAATGGTGGTAAGGGAGGAAGTGTAAGGGCATGTGTAGCACTTGTTCCGCTTACACGGATAAGTGCCAGGAGGGAGATCAGTGGGGAGGGATGGGGGGGACGAATGGACAAGGGAGTTGTGTAGGGAGCGATCCCTGCGGAATGCAGAGAGAGGGGGGAGGGAAAGATGTGCTTAGTGGTGGGATCGTTGGAGGTGGTGGAAGTTACGGAGAATAATATGTTGGACCCGGAGGCTGGTGGGGTGGTAGGTGAGGACCAGGGGAACCCTATTCCTAGTGGGGTGGTGGGAGGATGGAGTGAGAGCAGATGTATGTGAAATGAGGGAGATGCGTTTAAGAGCAGAGTTGATAGTGGAGGAAGGGAAGCCCCTTTCTTTAAAAAATGAAGACATCTCCCTCGTCCTAGAATGAAAAGCCTCATCCTGAGAGCAGATGCGGCGGAGACGGAGGAATTACGAGAAGGGGATGGCGTTTTTTCAAGAGACAGGGTGAGAAGAGGAATAGTCCAGATAGCTGTGAGAGTCAGTAGGCTTATAATAGACATCAGTGGATAAGCTGTCTCCAGAGACAGAGACAGAAATGGGAGGGAGGTGTCGGAAATGGACCAGGTAAACTTGAGAGCAGGGTGAAAGTTGGAGGCAAAGTTAATAAAGTCAACGAGTTCTGCATGCGTGCAGGAAGCAGCGCCAATGCAGTCGTCGATGTAGCGAAGGAAAAGTGGGGGACAGATACCAGAATAGGCACGGAACATAGATTGTTCCACAAACCCAACAAAGAGGCAGGCATAGCTAGGACCCATACGGGTGCCCATAGCTACACCTTTAGTTTGGAGGAAATGGGAGGAGCAAAAGGAGAAATTATTAAGAGTAAGGACTAATTCCGCTAGACGGAGCAGAGTGGTGGTAGAGGGGAACTGATTAGGTCTGGAATCCAAAAAGAAGCGTAGAGCTTTGAGACCTTCCTGATGGGGGATGGAAGTATATAAGGACTGGACATCCATGGTGAAAATAAAGCGGTGGGGGCCAGGGAACTTAAAATCATCGAAAAGTTTAAGAGCGTGAGAAGTGTCACGAACATAGGTCGGAAGGGATTGAACAAGGGGTGATAAAACAGTGTCGAGGTATGCAGAAACGAGTTCGGTGGGGCAGGAGCAAGCTGAGACAATAGGTCGGCCAGGACAGGCAAGTTTGTGGATCTTGGGTAGGAGGTAGAAACGGGAAGTGCGGGGTGTGGGAACTATAAGGTTGGTAGCAGTGGATGGGAGATCCCCTGAGCGGATAAAGTCGGTGATAGTGTGGGAGACAATGGCCTGGCGCTCCTTAGTGGGGTCACGATCGAGGGGTAAATAAGAGGAGGTATCTGCGAGTTGTTACTGTGCCTCGGCAAGGTAGAGGTCAGTACGCCAGACTACAACAGCACCCCCCTTATCAGCGGGTTTAATAATAAGGTTAGGATTAGTGCGGAGGGAGTGGAGAGCAGAGCGTTCCGAAGGAGTGAGGTTGGAATGGGGACAAGGTGCGGTGAAGTCGAGATGGTTGATGTCCCGTCGGCAGTTGGCAATAAAGAGATCCAGAGCAGGTAGAAGACCAGAGCGGGGTGTCCATGAAGAAGAGGAGGGTTTACTATATGTTACTGTTATTTTAGGTTTTATGTGTTATTTGGCATTATTTGGTAGGTTATTTTTGGGTCTGCGAATGCTCACAAAATTTCCCCATATAAATAAACGGTAATTGCTTCTTCGCTTTATGACATTTCGGCTTACGAACCATTTCATAGGAACGCTCTACCTTCGGATGGCGGGGGAAACCTGTACTGTAATTAGGCTAGGAGTAAATTGGGGCCATGGTTTTCGGTCGGGCGCCGGACGCTTGGAGAGATTTGCCGGGGGCCATGGTCGGGTGGTCAGCGACTTGGGCCGGCTTCCCCACCGGACTTAGTCTGATGAGGAGGGTGTGAGGATACCGAGCAGGACTAAAAAAACAAGACCTGACAAAGGGTGGATGAGCTCCTTGAGAGCCAACGGCCATCTTCCGTAGAAGAGATTAAAGCCTCACCACGTATCTAAGGATCGTATGCTATGCACCTGGTTAGAAGCGATATGATGAACTTGGGCGCTGCACTGTGTGCCTGGACCTGCCCAAGGCCTCGGCCTAAGGAAAGGCCAAGCTAGAAGAAGCGGCTGTGGATGGAGGTCGACACAGTCTCGGGCTAGAGTTCGGCGGGGGCGGTGGCGGGCGGTGCCAAAGCGGTCAGCGAGAATAAACTGGAGGAGAGGCTGTACTCGGTGCTGTCGCAAGATCGAAGAAGATGGAGGTGCATAGCCACCAAGCCTGGATTTGGGACGGCACCCACTGTCTGACCGACTGAAATTGGGGGATTGCTGGAAGAGACTGTTCTGCGCTGTTTCTCAATAAATAGATAATAAAAACAGAGCTGACAAGGATTAATGATCATCTCAGACAAGGATAGGTACGATAGCTTGCGGAACGGTAGCAGAACGGTGAACGTAATGCTTCACATTGCCTGCTGTAAAAAAATCAGGGTACAATTTCTGCCACTGCTTATAAGGAGTTTGTATGCTCTCCCTGTGACCGTGTGGGTTTCCAACGGGTCCTCCAGTTTTCTCCAACATCCCGAAGACATATGGGTTAGGGTTAATGAGTTGTGGGCATGGTATAACGGTGCTGGAAGAGTGGTGACATCTGTGGACTGCTCGGCACAGTCGCTGATTTGATTTGGTGCAAATGATGCGTTTCGTTGTTTGTTTCACGTGACAAATAAAGCTAATCTTTTATAGGTAGAATAAAATATTCAGATTGATATTCAGCGTTATCACTGCTGACAGAGCAGATCCTTTACTGTCACTCGGCCCCCTCCTTTTGAAAGGAGCTGGCCCGACCTTAACCCTTAATGGGTCCGAAGAGCATGGCTGGACAAAACAAGAGAGTGGTTGCAGTAACTGTGGGCTTTGTGTTTACATGGGGGCATCAAGTCGGAGTCAGTAAATTAACTTAGACACAGCACTGGAATAGTTCACGGAGGGAGGGGAAGCAATCATTAACCTGTGACTCCAGTCTTCAACAGGGGCACTCAAGTAAAGCGAGGATTCAAGTTCATAATCAATGATCAGCTCTCACATCTGCACACGAGCTGCAATACTGTAGAGTCACAAGTCATTTCCTCTTCCCTTCCTGATCAATTTTACCCATTTCACCTTCCACACTCTTAGCACTGGTGGGTTTTTTTACCACTGTGAGGGCCCTTCCCAGAAATGAGGGGCGGAAGTCCAGCAGCCAGAATGAGGCACGCGTTCCTGTGGCAATCACTCATCCCTGTGGTGTGGAAGAGGGTTCCAACAGATCCGCTGTAAATTGTAAATCTCTGGCTAATCTGCATCTCTCAGCTGCTACTTTCAGCAGTTGTGCTTCATCTCCCCATGACTCTGCCCTCAGTGCATACACACAAATACTATAAGCCTATTTCATTTCCTTTTGTCACATGCATGGACAGACGTACCATTCCTGCTTCCTGAGTTGCTTGTCACCAAGTCATTTAGGTAGCACATAAAACCATGCTGATAACATTTTCTGCTGGCTGTTTATGTAGCCGAGGGCTCTGTACACCACAAATGATCAATTTTAGTTACAATCTTACTCAGGTCAAATTAAAATCTCATTCTCTTTAATTAAACTCACATTCCTTGTAAGAAGGGTTTAGAAACTAAATGAAAAATGAATTTTGCTAAATGGTTGCCATTTCCTCTCAGTGATGAACTCCGCATAATAAAGACAATTTTGACTAAAAACAACAGGAATTCTGCAGATGCTGGAAATTCAAGCAACACACATCAAAGTTGCTGGTGGACGCAGCAGGCCAGGCAGCATCTCTAGGAAGAGGTACAGTCGACGTTTCAGGCCGAGAGTCCTGACGAAGGGTCTCGGCCTGAAATGGCAACTGTACCTCTTCCTAGAGATGCTACCTTTGACTAACAACAACTCTACTTGGCATTTAAATCCAATGATTTTACTGGTCAGTTAACTTAGCCTCTGTAACCTATAACTTGCCAACTATGGTTTTGACATGCCAGGAATTAAAATGTATATTTACACCCGTCTACAATTGTTTTTACAGTTCTTACAGACCCTTCCATCTTTGTTTCATGGTATCAAAGGGAAAAGTAAAACAAGGGACATAAAGAGGTAATACAGGCTGCTTCATGACTTTGAAGTGAGCTGCATGCTAACTTGTTGTAAATGACTGATAATTTCTACCGTCTCTGCACAATGTCAGAAACCTCCCCCTCAAAAAGAAATCAAGACTTAAAATAGCTCAGAGCCTCTCCATTGTGTCAATGGCACCGTTAAATGCTGGCCATTGTTGGAGCTGTATTTACCTTGGACACCTAATACCCTCACTTTCCTTGTAAGAGTCTTTGACATAGAGTGCCAAATTGGAGCAATTTCAAACAGTTTGTACCATGCTTCACAGCCTATTAAGAGCACCTTAACTCTTGCTTCAAACTGACACAATCATAAAAGTTGATTTCTATTTCCCATTCTGTTTATTTGGATTTGAAGGTAGAAACCATGTGTGTGCACACACAGTATCCTTAAAAATGAGGCCAACCCTTTTGCAAAGTGATAAAGATTATAAAAAAGGTCTAATTTGACAGTGTCTGTCCAGTGGTATTGCATAGGAAAGCAAAAGACAGAAGGAGAAGATCATACAACTCCTCAAATCTGCTTCACCATTCCTTAAGATGGTGACTCGTCTACCTGGTGCCCACTTTCTGCCCGTTCCACATATCACTCGATTCCAAGAATCGATTGACTTCTGCTGACGGAGCATCCGTGGAGCTCGAGGTTAGAACGTTTCAAAAATCTGTGGTCCTTTACTCAAAGCATTCCATCTTGTCGCTCAGTCTCATCAATCTATGCCACAATGAGATCACCTCTCATTCTCTTAAATGCCAATTAATGAAGATGAACAGATCTCGGAGAATGATATGGCATACTGATACGTTTACGAGGGTTGTTACATATGCAATGGATGCAGAATAAAAATTGTAACTTCATCTATTTTAAAATATCACAATGAAGTGGTTCTGTATACACATTCAAATTCCTACTTTCATAGGTAACAATTCCAATTTAAACACGTATACCTTCTCCTTGACAGCAGATTAATATTTTAAATGCTCATCAGCAAAACCCCTTGAGAAATATCAATTTGCAGTGTTTCAAATTTGCTTCCTGGTGCTTGGGTCCAGCTGTACTTCTTCCATCTCTGATCAATATTACTTCAAGTTAAATACAGCCTGGATACACATACTGCCACTCTATTCTTCCGCAAAGGCCTGACACGCTCATTAATCACACTGCTTATGCTGTTGTAATATACATTCATCCAGGATAGACAATACAATCTACACAGACTAATCTGTGAGAAAAATTCAACTGGGAGATATTAAAAGTTGAAAACAGCTCACGCTCACGAAAAACGTATAATTCAATGTTCAAATATCCATTAAATTCTGAACATTCTGAATAATTTATCAACAAGGCATCAAGAATTTGTTGTGGCAGCTTCCCTGAAATTCTGGAATGAGTTTTCAAAACATTGTTAAGCAATGATGTATGCCAGCCAATGTTACTTCCATCATTTCTCCATCGGAAAAAGCACATCTCGAGAATTGTAAAGCAGCAAGCAGAAGGAATATATAATAAATTGTACGACACGAAATGAAAAGGACAGAGGAATCTTGGAGAGGATAAAGAGGAAATTTAGGAGACTGTCAGTGCTAGGGAATTACAGCTACGAAGGAGAAACTAATCAGGATGGGATTTTTTTCACTAAACAAAAAGAAATACAGCAGAATTTTAAATGAGTTGTACAAAGTTATGTATACAAAAGTATTACCAAGACTGAATAAACAGGAAGGCCATGTTCTTTCCAGATTCCTCTGCCCCTTCCAATTGCTGTCTTATAATTTGGTAGATACTCCTTCTGATGACAATGAAAAGTGTTAATTGGAGTCATGTCTAGATCAATCCAGGATAGAACTGCAAATTTCCCTCCCTAAGATTAATTCCTCCTGAACAGCTCTCAGACAACCTCTTAGACATATCTAATGAGATTAGCTTCCTTGTTCAATAAAAACATTAAAAGTTGTTAATGCCGAATTCAAAGTTCTCAAACCATCATGGCGGCATATAAACTCCTATTCTCAGAACTGGTAGTCAAAGTTGACTACCAGTTTGGTAACATAAACCCTACCCTTATGAAAGGAATACAGGCTATTTGGATGAACTTAATTGTTTAACTGATGAAAGAAAGCTGTGCAGAATCTTCCAAAGGGATACTAAATTGGTCAGACAAAAAGACAAGGTCTCTGGAGCACACTATTTAATTTTCAATCACATATATTTAATGGAAAATGACCAATTCAACTGAATGCACCCTTGTGTGGTGCAGTGGCTTGTCCAATGAGATGGGTCTGGAACAGAAATACCTTTTCATTTCTTGGAGGAGTTGGAAATTGTTACTTGTTTGCATTCTCTAAACCATGCTTCAATCTTTCCTCACGTCTTACAGGAAACTAAATCAGGTGGATATCAGTTTACCATTGGTGTGTGGAGGACTGGTGTATGCAAACTCAGTGCTAAAACTTCTGGTTGAGCAGAACTGAGAAACAGTTGGTGTTGAAAGAATCCTCAAACACAACTTCAGCCTTTAACCTTTTCCCTTCGAAGGGAAAGAATACCTCCTGTGTCTCCCGACTGAGTCAACTCAAGAAAGGGGAGCAAAACAACAGTTTACACTGTTCCGTTGTGAGGGCAATTGTAATGATGTCAGCACCATAACTTCGCTTGAAGACAAAATCCTATCGGCCCTTTATTGAATAGAGTGTTTGGAATGGATCTGTAGTTATGAAATAAAACTTCAAAGAAGAATACATGAGGAAGAAAGGAACAACTGAAGTGAATACTTCATATCATTCACTCTAATACGCTGCACATGGGATGCTTACCAAATTTACAGATTAGAAGGTGCCTTTCATACATTAAATAAAAAGGAGTGTTTGGCCAAAGCTGAAGGGAGGGGTGGGATATAGTGTTATTATTTCCATTTGTGAAAGTTTATCTGCAACACATGGCATACCTACGAGGGGTTATATATTCCCAGCACCCCTTATCTACCTGCCTGTGTAGCAGGAGCTGCACTAGAGGTTTCCTGCTGACTCACACTGTGAGAAAATGTCTAGTTTTTACTTAATGAATCCCTACAGTAATGGGCATCAGATCAGTAGCTCAGCCTGTCTGCAGATTGAAAGCATAATCCCCCCCCAAGTCGTATCTAGGAATATGGGTGTTGCTGGGAAGACCCAATGCTTGTTGGCCATTTTCAGTGGCCTTTTTGAGAAGTTGGTGACTGTGTCTACAAAGTTTCTTTTATCTCTGTAAGGATGCATTAAAGGAATATTGCAATAAACTGACTCAACACACAGAATGGTTCGAGCAGTACTGCCAACGTGAATGATTAAAAAGCCACATTCACAATGTGGCCATGTCACCGCAAATGTAACTTCTTTCACTTGATGAGAGGCATTAGGTCAACTGCATGCATGTGTTTCCCTCAAGGCTCTTTGCCGTTTTTGAGAATGAGTCAGAACTGGCAGGAAGAGCACCAGAACTGGAATAGAGACGTGATTGAGCGCTCAGATTTCAGTCTTCGTGACCACAGTGAAATGACAGCAGCATGTCACGTTAGCTCCTGACCTTTCTCCTTCTTTTCCGCCCTTTTGTTTACTTTGTGCTCTTTTTATTTCAGCAAACCTGAAAATTATACCCATGCTGAAGTGTTGGTATCAAGAGTTTTGCAGAGGTAACTTAGGCACACAGTCCGTAAAGCTTTGCAACTAGGAGTACATACTTTGTACGTATTTTGCTGGTAATTCGTGAATAGCTTTTATGGATGATAATGTGGATTATCAAAGATGTACTATAATATTCAAATAAATATTAAGCAGTTCATCTAATATAGAAACAATCCTGTGTTTTAGAATGGTCTATTTAATTAAAACTATAAAGATGTGTCTCTGAAGAGAAGCGCATCTGAGTGAAATAATATGATTTTTATGTGACCAGCACGGTATTGTAACATCTTTGATGGAAAAGATGAGCTGCCTAACCAAATTACAACTTGCATGACAGCGGAATCCAACTAAAAGATGTCATAGGTGAACTTAGAAGCTAACAGATGGATTTATAAATTTGTAATTTATATGTCTGTGTGAACTCTTTGTAATAACTTCACAGGACCTGAACTATTCACAAAAAAATATTTAAAGCCATACAATACGGAGTTAGACAGTATACTTTTGAGTCTGCTGAAAATGGAATTATTAAATGGATTCATTCAAATTCTGTAATTCTGCTGTCAACCGAGGAGCTACATGTCATGTAAATAATTATTGAACATAAGCATCGGTTCTGTGATAATAGCTCAAGTGACTTCAATAGGCAATGTTTAAAGAGCAGTAATTACTACGGTAGGAAAGTGTATTCCTCACCAGCAGGAATAAAACTGATTTGGAAAATAAAAGAATGGACCATTGGAGCTCACCATTCAACCCAATAATCTGTTCCAAATCAGAAAGAGCAATTCAGATACCCCACTTGCTATTCTTTCACATATCCTTGCAATATCTCCTTTTCCACATATTTTCCCAATCTCACTGAAAGGAATTATTGAATCTGTACTTACCGCTCTATCAGGCCTTGCCTCTCAAATCTTAACTGCTGGATGAAGGTAATATTTTCCCTCACGTCACTTTTGATTCGACTGTCTATCACTGTAAATCTTGAAATGATTTCTCTTTATTTATACTCCCTGATTTTAAGCATCTTCATCAAGCTTCCCATGGGGCTTCTCTGCTCCAAAGAGAACAATCTCAGTTTGTCCGGTTTATACAACCATAATTCTTAATTTCTGGAGCTATACTATTAAATCTCATCTGCACCCTCTCCAAAGTCCTCAGATCCTTCATAAGATGTGAGTCATCCAGCTGGGACTGTTTTATAAAACATGTAATTCAACCTTCCTGGCTCTCCTATTCTCTACCTCAATTCAGGACAGAGTACAAAAGGTGTTATCAATTAGAAGACACCGCTGAGTTCCCCAGCATTTTCAGTGTGTTGCGTTATCGATTATTTGGGAACTACTTTGTTGATCTCTTAAAAACTGTGCATGAGTACTCTCATTTTCCCACTCCCACTTTAGAACTGCAAAGAAATAGGAGCAGGAGTAGCTCATCTGGCCCGTCGAGCCTGCTCCACCATTCAGAAAGATCATAGCTGATCTGGCCATGGACTCATCTCCACCTAGCTGTCTTTTCCCCATAACCCTTAATTCCTCTACTATGCAAAAATCTACCCAATCTTGTCTTAAATATATTTACTGAGGTAGCCTCCACTGCTTCATTGGGCACAGAATTCCAGATTCACCACTCTTTGGGAAAAGTAGTTCCTCCTCATCTCCATTCTAAATCTACTTCCCCGACCCAGATGACCCAGATGTTCCTAAACATATTCTGCTGAGAAAGATCTTCGCCCAGATTCAGGCAGTATTGATCATCACAAAATTGGTAGGCCAGAGGGCTTGTCTCCTTGTCGTTTGTTTAAGAAGTCCTTGTCATATGGCATATTGCCCTCAGTTGTGGGGCTTTATAGGAAATTTGACCCAGGAATTTCTGAATGGCATTTTATTAGCACTGTGGTAATCATGGGGCAATCAGGCAATGCACGCTATTTATTTGTAGTCCAATCACAAGCAAGAAAACATCTGCAGATGCTGGAAATCCAAGCAACACACACAAAATGCTGATGGAACTCAGCAGGCCAGGCAGCATCTATAGAAAAGAGTAAACAGTCGATGTTTCGGGCCGAGACCCTTCTTCAAGACTACTTATTTGTAATGTGCTTTCCAATCTTCCTGGTCTAATGATTCTTCTTGTCTACCCTGACCCAAGCAGCTTTCAGCTGTCTTGCTTATCCTGAAGCCATCACTCAAACTGCATGCCCTGCTAGTCAGCTTCACAGCCCTGTGTCACCATAGTGTTGACACTTAGGACTGGCCCTTCCTTGAATCTCAGTGATTCTTTTGTATTCTAATCTGTTTTCCATTGTTTTTTTCCAACTCCTTTTACTGCATAGTGTGGAGGTGGAGCAGGGCATCAGAAAAATCACACACAGCCGCACAGAGACGTAGAAATTCACTGCACAGAAGGGAGCCATTCCTCTCAGTGAAAGTGGACTTTTAGCCTAACCCCACTTCCTTGCTCTTAGTCGACAGCTCTTCAATTGCTCATTAGTGAGGGAGAAAGCACAGTGGGGGCGGGGGGGAGGGTCATCTCCCAAAGCCATGATCTACTTAGAGAAAACAGGGGTCCATTCTGATAGACAGCCTCTCTGATGAGCAATGTCCATGCAGGCCAGACGTGTCCTGACCGAATCTGCTGTCATCTTTGACCTCAAGCTCATACACAGCCCGTTGATTAGAGTCATGGTCGCTCTCAGCTTCCAAGCCTCAGAGTCAATTCAGGCAGTTGCTGCAGATGAATTCACCTGCTCACTGCTGCCTTTGCTCAAGCCCCACACTCTATAAGAAAAGCCTTTGGCTGGTTTTTGTTTTGGTGCCCAAGAGAGGGCAGGGTGGAAATATCTAGCACTACACACTTCCCAAAACTGCAAGAGTTCATATATCAGTGATCAAGGATCAACTTCATAAATCTCATATATATACATATATGTATGTATGTATATATATATATATATATACACACACACACATACACACACACACACACACACACACACACACACACACACATGCATTAGGAATGTACTCGTATACTGCTGCTTTGGATAGACTTTCCTGGCGATCTCCAGGCAGGAGCTCTTGCTGCATCCCTGGTGGCCATTTTATGCAGCACACTGTCCTCTTGCAAGTATTGCTCACCAGTTGACTGCCAACTCTCTCCTCTCATCTTTCTCGGTCCCATTCTCGATGCCGCAGCTCCGACCAGTAGTTGGAAGAACAGTACTTGTATTGTAAAGATGTCCCTTTAAGGGATAGCTCCTGAGGTCAAAGCTGCAATTGCAAGCCCTGCCAGCTGGAATATCATGCAAAGGATCAATAGAATGGTTCACTGATGCTAACATAGGTATGAAACCAGACAACACAGAATAAGAATATTGCCATCTTTCTGACTTCTAAAAAATATTTTAATTCTATCAAACAAAAAGGAGAATTATTCCTAGGTAGGTTTTGAGCCTATTCTTTCTACCAAATTGCAGCAGCTGGAAATAAAACAAAATTCCAATCCGATTATTGGGTGAGATTTTGTTTCAGGGTAGAACATTAGCGCTGAGCAATAAACAGACAGTAATGCAAACATTGGCTTATATGTGACACTTCAATCATGTCGAAAGTTCACTTCTAGTATTTTGAAGATTCAGTTTTTTGAAAGTTTCCTATATTGGAGAGAACTGGGAGAACAGACTGTATTACATAGAGGAATGAAATAATTCCATGAACCGGATTGCACTTCTAGTTACATTTTTTTGTTGAGACAAAGGACTGTTTTTTGTTATGAAGTTACGACAAAGTGATAACCTTTCCCGATGATGCTACAACGTGGTTTGTGGGTTGGACTCTGTAGTCCATGGTACGATGTGTTTCTGGTTTCTGGTCTCTCCTTTTCTTTTTTTGCTATTTTGGATGATTTTGATCGACAAGCCTGCAGATAACGAATGACATAGAGCTTGATTGAAATAATTAAGCTGAACTGAATATGCCTGGACTGTTTTGATTCTGTGTTTTTTGCTTGTTTTTCTTCTTTGCTGTTTGCGCTTGGTTGGGAGGGGGAGATGTTTGATGTTTTCTTTGAATGGGTTCCATGGTGTTTCTTTGTTTTGTGGCTGTCTGTGGGAAGATACTGCACACATACTTTGATAATAAATGTACTTTGAATCTCTGAACTTTGAATTGCATGCATTTATTTGAGTGTGGATAACATGAGGTCAGCTCATTTCACATCTACACCTTATTCTTAAAAATGATTTCAGTATTGCAAAGGGTGTCATGTCCAGGAGTATCCCAACATCACAGCTTGATTGGTAAACACCAATGCCCCGGAACAGAAAGGTCCACAGAACATGGTGGACACAGGCCAGTCCATCACCGGCAAAGTCCTCCCCACCACTGAGGACACTGAAAAGGAGCACTGCCAAGAGAAAGCGACTTCCAGCATCAGAGACACCCCTAGCCAGGCCAAGCTTTCTTCTTGCTGCTACCACTGGGTAGGAGGTCTTAGGTTCCACACTACCACATTCAGGAAGTTATTACTCTACATACAACCACCAGGCTCCTGAATCGGTGTGGATTACTTCAGTAACCCTAACTCCGAGTTAATTCCTCAACCTACAGACTCACTTTCATGGACTCTACAATTCGCCTTTTCAGTGTTTATTTATTTACTTTGCACAATTTGCCTTCTTGTGCACAACTCATCTACAATTCGTCTTTTCAGTGTTTACCTTTTTATTTATTTAATTTGCACAATTTGTCTTCTTGTGCACATTGGTTGTTTGGTTGTTTGGCAGTCTTTGTTGGTGTATAGTTTTCTTTTAAATAAATTCTATCATAGTTCTCTATTTTCCTGTAAATGGCTGGAAGAAAATGAATCTCAAGGTGGTATATGGTGCCATGTGAGCAGCAACACACAGAAAATGCTGGAGGAACTCAGCAGGTCGGGCAGCGTCCATGGAAAAGAGTAAACAGTTGACGTTTCCGGCCGGGACCCTTCTTCAGGACTAAGTGAAATCAACTCCCCATTAATCCTACTAACTTTATGAAGGGTCTTGTCCTGAAACAGGCTGAGTCCCTTCACCATTTCCAGCATCTGCAGATTTCCTTGTATTAGCGATATGGTGACATATATATACATACACTTTGATAATAAATTTTTAGAGAGAAACCAAAACTATACCATTGAGTTGCTGCAGAGTCAAGCCTATGACCAGTGTTCCCCGTCTTCCACTGCAAGCTGTGCTTAAAGGTTTGAAGGCTGGTGCTATATCAGTCTGAGATAACAACTGGGATCTCCTTCCCAGACACAATATTTCAATGGAGCTGGATGACATGACAGTCCGATCACAATCAATGTTCCTTGCTTCGAGGGGATTTTGTCAGCAGGTTTAGGTAGATTCTTATGGATTGCCAACACTGCTAACATTGCCAACACCAGGTACACCTTGAAGAAAGAACTGGCTCCACCAGGATGGAATTTGGGAAGGCAAATTGCACAGCAATCCCCATGTGGGTCTGAATAAATGCAGGCAAATTTTCTTAAGAGAGCCGATTAGGTTTTAATGCCTGATGCCAAGTCAAGCATGGCATAAAATGTCACTTTAAGAATGGCCTGATCAACTAAAATGTTTTTAAGAAATTACTCAACTGAACACTTAGCCTGACTCTAACAAATATATACTGTCAGTTCCACTGCATAACCTCACCAGGAGTATTTTAGACATGGGTTCCAACAGTTAACTTGCAAAAACTAAACCTAAACAATATTGGATAGAGATGTGGGTGAGAGGGTATTGATAATTAGGCACAGTTCACCATTCAGACACTCCCCCTTGCCCAGTAATTCACATTAGAGGATCCTACAGGCAAATTTACTGATTGTTACATTGATAATGACAATTTTTTTTTAAAAACGAGGTTTAATTGAGGCTCAGGAGAATCAAGCCAGGGGGAAAAAGAACTGCAAAATGAATAAACTGCCAGCCACAGATGGCCTTGGTGCAGCATGAGTGAACCTCACTGCATTTCCAAAATTTATTTAACAACAATAATTACAGGGCCCCGAGGTGCAGCTGCAGTCATTTTCCATTGTGTAGGAAATGTTATACAGTGTAGAGGCCCCAGAATGCCATTTTTATTTCATTTAAGTGTTATAACCAAGTTCCTGGTGATATCAAACAGCAGCATCGATCAGCTGCTGCTGGATAAGTGAGCATTTGGTTCAACAGCCAGAGAGACCAGTATCATGAGTCAATGCCCATTTTATCCTCTGAGAGCTCGCGATAAGCGCAATTACTCAGGAGATTATTACTGACAGAAACGTGGTTGCCACCAGCACCCAGATAGTGTAGAGTTCAGCACAGTGCTTTACAGTACCAGCAACCTGGGTTGAATTCCTGTGTACGTTCTCCCCGTGGTTGTGTGGGTTTCCTCCCGCATTCCAAACACGCACCAGTTTTAGGTTGATTGGTCATTATAAACTGTCCCATGATTAGGCCAGGATTAAATCGGAGATTGCTGGGCTCAGGGGTCAGAAGGGGCTATTCCATGCTGTATGTCAATAAATTAACAAAATTAACTTCCATCTGCGTATGTGCATACTGGCACCTCCATTTATCGTAAATAGTTAGCATGTTTGCAAGTTGATCACTGTCACGAGATGAAAAGAAAATGGAAAATAACACGTTGCAGACACATGAAAGCTCTTCAGGTGTCCCCAAGGCCATTGTTTTTTAGTGCAGCTAGGTGGCAGCTCCCTGTCACCCTGAGCCCAGTCCTTAAGCACCAGATAAGACGGAGACGGCCGAGATGTGTGCTTGGTTTTCCAGAAATTAAATTAGCCCGCTGGACGTTCAGGAACACCATGAGACAGACAAGCTAAATCTTTTAATCTGCACACCTACCAAATGAGGCTCCGTAGAGGGAGCCTCGCCTCTCACAATTTACCCTTGAAGGCAGCCGAACCTGGCACAGTGACACGATGCAAGCGTAATGTAAGAACATTTTTGGGACGCATGCTGGTATAAAGATAATATAAAATTACAGTCATATCAAAGCACAAGCAAGACAACAATCATTCCACACACGGCAACCTCATGCTATCATAAGCCTATTTCTATTCACTGGAATCATTAGTCAGGTATTCCACTCATCTTCAGTCATGATTGGAATCATTAGCCAGGTATTCCACTCATCTTCAGTCATGATTTCCCAGTGGACAGGTGGACGTGATTTTTACCCCCTATATACAATTGGATTGGACGCTTCCCATGGGCTTCTTTGGAATAAAACTCCTCAGGTTTCAACAGTTAATTTTCAGGCTGCATAATCTTATATGAAATCAATCATGAGAGGAAAGAGACATGCATAATTTTAAAAATATGAAGGTTTTTCAATGTTTATGTCTAGGTCCAGCAGCAAGTATTACTCATGAGCAGTCTACCTCTATTTAACAACAGCAGCTGACTAGCTCACCAAGCAGAAAGAGAGGAGGAAATTAGTCTGACACACACCACATCAGAAAGTACTGTGGTGCAAAGATTGAAGCAATTGGCCTGTAACAGTTTGTCAAGTCTGAGTGACTTTATTCGCTGCTGTTTCCCTTGGCTGAGTAGATGATCGATGGTTGTCACCATAACGTGTGTGGATTTGGTCCAGTGGAGACACAAGAGGCTGGAGATTCAGCACTGATCCGAAATCTAACATAACTCTGCTGATTCCCTTCACATCAGCCCGACTGACATCAGAAACTCAGCTGTCAAACGGATGGGGTGGGTGGTGCTTGAACGATTAGGGGGCCCTTTAAATTCTAGTATCGGTTCACTTTAGCAACTGTTTATTTTAACAGCAGGATACCACAGAATAATTTTAGAAAACGAGGATTACAACAGAAGCTATAATTTCCTTATCATTGGGAAAGGGAAGAAAGATTATTTGGGTTAGTGACTCCTGTGGATGAAACTAGCTGACGGTAGAATGAGTGGGAATTGTTTTTCCCAGAAAAATAATTACACTAGGTTTGGAAAAACTTCTGGGCAATCAAGACACAGCAAATCGTTTGTTTATTTTAAGAATATAATAATCATATCATGAGCGTAATGTGACACGTAAATTGCCTAAGAGTTGCCTGGCCTGAATATCCCTGGACACAATCAATTTAGTGTTTTATATTCTGTGTTTTTCACTCATTTTTTTATGCCACATTTATTTCACATGACTGAACTCAATTGACTTAATTTCTTACATCCTTCATATACACGAGGAATAAAAATCTTTACACACCTGTCTTTGTAAATGTCCTGAATAGTGGGAAGTTCACATCTACAGATGCGCTGGGCTGTCTGCACCACTCTCTGTAAATTCCGGTGATTGAGGGAAGTACAGTTCCCATACCAGGCAGTGATGCAGCCAGTCAGGATGCTCTCAGCTGTGCCCCTGTAGAAAGACCTGAGAATTTGGGGGGCCATACCAAATTTCTTCAACCAGCTGAGGTGAAAGAGGCACTATTGTGCCTTTTTCACCACACAGCCAGTATGTACAGACCACGTGAGATCCTTGGTGATGTGTATGTCGGGGAACTTAAAGATGTTCACCCTCTCAACCCCAGATCCATTGATGTCTGTCGGGGTGAGCCAGTCTCTACTCCTCCTGTAGTCCACAACCAGCTCCTTTGTTTTTGCAACACTGAGGGAGAGGTTGGGGGGGTGTTGGTGTCCCATAGTCATCTTTGCTTCATGGCTGTCTGTGGGGGAAACCAACCTCAGGGTTGTATAAAATTGAAAGAATCTGCGGAAGCTGAAAATCCAGAGCAACACACACAACATACTGGAGGAACTCAACAGGCCAGACAGCTCCCATGGAAAAGGGTAAACAGTCGATGTATCAGGCCGAGGCCCTTCATCGGGACTCAGGCTGCCTGACCAGCTGAGTTTCTCCAGCATTTTGTGTGTGTTCCTCAGGGTTGAATAACTGCATACGTACTTTGATAGTAAATATACTTTCAATCTTTGAATCAACTTATCAATCATATTGGTAAGTCTGTATTCAATTGCTCCTGGACCTGGACTTAGACCCAGGTTCAAACAGATTGAATTGAATGAGGTACAATTAGATCTGCTTCACTGTGTGAAGTGTAGTATATTGTTTTTATTTTTAAAAAGTTTGAAACAGCCAGGTTAGGCAGCATCTGTGGAATGAGAAGAGTTAAACTGTTCTAGGTTGAAGATCCTTTATAAGGAGGTGAAAAGTGAGAAGCAAGTTGCAGGTAATGGTGGATGGATCAATCCGAGGGAATTTCTCAAACGCCATGTGAACAGATGGAACTGTGCTGAGGGTGGTGTTGTGGAACAGCTAGTAGAACTGTTACCCCACAGTGCTAGAGTATTGGGTTCATTCCTGGGGTGGTGTTGGTGTGGAGTTCACCCCAGCCGTGAATATCCATTTACACTAATCCTTTGTTAGTCCCCCACCTTCTTGCCCCAGGTTCCACCATGCACTTACACACAATCTGCAGCGGCCGATCAACTGACTGAGCTGCACAACTCGAGCGGCTGAAGGAAACCCACTCACTTACAGGGGGAATGACTGCAGTGAAAAGCAGGAGCAAACTCAGGCTGTCGAAGTGCTGAGGTAGCGGCTGCCCGCACATCTCTTTGTGGGAAAGACCTGGGGCTCGAAAACCAATCAGATGGGTTTGAAGTATTGGGAGAAATACTGAAGAACACCTGGGAAGATCTTTTTTTCAGATGGTGGTGAAGGTTTGCAAGTCACTGCCTAAAAGTGGTAGGGCAGAAACTTTCCATGCATTTAATAGTATCTCAAGTACTTGAAATGCAGCAACCTACTGTACATGTAGAAAATTGGACTGGATATCTCTGCTTCAACCAGCGTGGATGGAATGCCAAATGCCCTCCTTTTATGCTGTTAGCTTCAACACATTTATCTTATCAACAATTTGGCTTCTTTCATAATTTTGCCCACAATCTCAACTGACAGCAGTTTTAGCTACTCCTCTGAAATGCATTATTCAAAGTGTATTTTCCTGATTTATTGCTGTGAGAGAGTTGCACAACTGCTTTTGTAGAGAGGCTGCTGTATTTTATACATAGACTCCAAAACCCTAATCTGTGCTACAGCCAGTGTTAGTGCCATCTGTTTGCATGATTGCATGCAGACGATGCTGCTGCTCTCTGAGGTGGTGACATGCACATTGCCGAGACACAGTCTAGAAATTCTAGTACTACTGTCATTGATGAGTAACCTTCCTCACACAGGCAGAAAACTAGGAGAGAGTTTCCAGGCCTTTGCATTTTCTAATCATGTATGTAACTGAAACTGAGTACATTCATTACAGTGGACAACAAACATTTTGCTTCCTCAATACTTCTCTGTATACCTTCTGGTGGGACAGGAGAAAATCGTATGGAAGATATTCTAGGATGTTGAAAAAACAACAGAGCACCAAACTACATGCAGCTGGTTGACAACATGCTTCATGCGTACAAAACAATGAAGTGCAACATGTCACCAAAAATTAATTTTCTGCACTCCCATTTATACTCCTTCCCTGCAAATCTTGGCACTATCAGTGACGAGCATGGTGAAAAGTTTCACCAGGACATTGCGGTCATGTAGAAACAGTATCAGGGCAACTCGAATCCATCAATGCTGGCTGATTATTGTTGGACACTTGAAGCCTCAGACATGAGTACAAATGAAAATTATCTTCAAAACATTTTAGCTCAGTTGAACTATTGCAAAGTGTCAGTGCTGTTATGCAATTAAATGCATTATGTTCAATAAAAGTTAATTTCTTGTTTCTCCAAATTTCTACATGACACAAGTAATCAGAAATTATATCTGCGTTCAGCTTCAGCTTCAAGTTATCATAAACAAAAAAATAATTCTGAGGAAGCAATACTTTAGAAAAAAAATGTTGTCCAGTTTTGAATAGATGATGCATTTAAGGCAGAGGGTTGATGGATCCTCGATTGGGAAGGCAGTTAAGGGTTATGGGGTGATGGCTGGAGAATGGGGTTAAAAATATCAGCCGTGATTGAATAGTGGAGAATCTCAATGGGCCGAATGCCTAACTCTGCTCCTATTTCTTATAATGTACAAGATCTGTAAGGACCCCAGGCCACGAGCACGTGGTTAATAAATTATAAAGGGTGTACAGAGGATTTTCTAATGAACAGCCCCAAGGTCCGAGGCCTTGATGATGGAGCAGGCCCCAGCCCAATCTCCCTTGACACTTTCAACTCACGTTTCACCTTGTGAAGTTCCTACGTGATATTGCATTGGACTCATGCTGTAAAGAGACAATGTTTTGCAGTAGTTCATGCTGGAACAATATCAATACGCTTCCTTTTAACAGATACTTGGGCATGGCAGTTGCTGCATAAAATCCTAAAAGATGGAGCAATTTAGATATTCTGTAGAAATTGAATTATTTTGATAGATTTTTCTGACTATTCCAATTGGCCACAAATGACAAAACACAAGTTATGTTAGAGAGAACTAAGCTATAAACGGAAGTATTCCCTCACCACTGGGTTACACTGATCTGTGCAACTTCTATGCTACATAAAAATATTTATAACAAGGCTTCTTTAGTCAGTCAATTGTGGCTGAAAGTTTAAACAGACTGCTCTGTGCTTGTGCTGGCACCAGTAGTACTAATACTCTGCGAGGTCTTGGTGAGTCACGGTATCTTTGGGCTACTTATAAGCGTGTATCAAGATTATCTTCCATCTTGGGGCACAGTCTGACTTTTCTTGAAACATTAGATGCTTACAATTATTATATTAGAATCTGATGCCAGAGAAAGACTGACTTTTGTATGTTGTTGGCCAAAGAGGTCTAGATGGGATGGGGTACATCGTTCAATGGTCTGGCTATATTTTGTTGATGGGCAGTGTAAGCCACCAGCCCATACATATGTTGTATGGCCAGTGAGTGACACGACCAAACCAGAACAACTGTTTAATCACAAGCAAGAGAAAATCTGCAGATGCTGGAAATCCAAGCAACACACGCAAATTGCTGGGGGATCTCTGCAGGCCAGGCAGCATCTGTGGAAAACTGTACAGTCGACGTTTCGGGCCGAGACCCTTCAGCAAAATTTTTCTCCAGTCCTGATGAAGGGTCTCAACTTTAAACATCATCTGTACTCTTTTGCATAGATACTGCCTGGTCTACAGAAGCGATTTGGAACTTTATCGCATTGAATGTATATCCATACCCAAAGGTGAGATATTCAACGAGCTGACTAAGGAAGTGGATCTATAATGAAGGAGAAGGGGGTGGAGAGAAGTGAAAGTTACAAACTCAGCAGATTGCTGAAGTGTTCAGAGACACAGAGGAGTATTGTTGTGAAGGGATTTAAGTATTAGAACAAGGCCTTTCAATTGAAGATGTTGGAAAATCATAAGCCAGTGAAAATCCATGGGACCAGAAGATGGAAAAAATGGCTGGGTTTATGCCCAGTTAAACAATTCAACTTCAACAGCAGCAGTCTATTTTAAGATCAGCTTTCCTGTCAATGAAAGATGACTGAACTCAACACTCCCCTTTTGAAGATGACTCCGTTGCAAGAGGTACTCCACAAATTATTTTCAATTTTCCCATTTCTATTGATTTACCTGAGTGAAACATAACCAACATTTCTCAATATATAATGCAGGTACCTGTATTTACATTTTCTGAGAAATAAATAAACTCGAACAAAATAAACGATTGAAAACTTAAAAACTACAAAACATAGCAATATATTAAAAAGGAGAAAATCAGAATGGTAACCTAAATTTAATTTAGACTGAAGCCAACCTAGACTTGGAAAATTCAGAGAAAGTCTTGACACAGTTAAGATGCAAAACATGGAGGATGGTTCATTTGACAAAGTGGGTCATTGATAGTACTTTTTTGACAGAGTTTGATGAAGCTTAGAGACTTCTCCTCAAATGTTTTTTCTTGTTAAATTAAAAACTTGGGTGCTAGGGTCACAGGACGAAATCCTAAAATGATTCTTCTTAAAGGGGCACCAGACCCATTGAAGCTCACACAAAGAACACTTGATTATCATAGGAGTAGGATAAAGAGCAATTTTGAATGGCCTTGAAAACAGAAATTGTAGATGGGATTATACTGGAGAAACTTGCAGTTTCATATTTTATTAAATGCTTTTATTTTTAATAATTGTATGGCCAATAGAACACAGACAAAATTTGCTTGTGAAAAGCAACATGTCTGGTTTATATGCCTATTCAAAATGCAACTCTAAATATTTAATTTCTTTCTCAAAATCATTTACCACACCTATCTGCACCAAAAGTACTGAGCATGTATTGTGTGATTACCATGGTAGCAACTTAATTGCTGCAAATGTGTTTATCTTTATGATAGAATTAAAAGCTGCACAAGTAGACGCTCCTTGTGATCTTTTTTTGACCGTCATGAGAAATACAGTGATCCTGCGGGGAGGTGGAGCTGCAGATCAACATAATCCTAGGAAAGAGGAGACACGGCTGTGAACTAAAACTCAGAAAATTTTGCATGGGGAGAAGCAAATCAAACTGTGGTTCCAATTAGTGACATGCTATGGGAACCATCCAAGCTTCTGTTATCCTGCATTTATAAGGAACTTTAATTATAGATCTCTTACACTTTTAAAATGTTTGCAAACCCCTGTCATGAAATAATTACAGAGAGTTGCAGGCAATAATGTGTGATGATATTTTGCAATTGGCTTTGTGGTGCTCTAATCTTTGGATAATAGATTAAGTAAAATAATAATTTATTTTACTCCTTGAATCTTGTTTGCCAAATGTACTAGTAAAAGAAAACTAAAATCAAGATAACTATGGTTTTGCACTACTATTATAATGATGAATCCCAGTGCCTAGTTAATGTTGGGTCTAACCCAGCTCCCTTTCACCACTGAACCTAGGAGCTGGTTTCTGTCTGCTTCTCTTGACTCATCAGGTAGTTGGACGTTCAATAAACCAGAACAGATGACATTAAGAATGTTATTGTATTCTATCTGACACTAAGGGAAGGAATGGTACTAAACCAGACAGTTCTCAGATGAGAACCTGGAGAATGCATGAAATATATCGAATGCACATTGTCACCCATCCAGAATCCATCTAGCAACTGTTGCCCATTCTTCAAATGCAACATAGGAGCAGGGAGAATCCTGCAATCGTTTTCCTAATCAATGTTCAAAGATCAAAGTTCAAAGCAAATTTATTATCAAAGTACATATGTGTCACCATATACAACCCTGAGTTCATTTTCTTGTGGGCATTCGCAGCGTATACATGAAACACTATAGAATCAATGGAAGACCGCACCCGACAGGACATACAATCAACGCGCAGACTGGGAAAATACAAAAACGAAGAGAATAAAAAGAAATAATAATAATCGTTTTTATAATTAATCATCCATCTATACATGGACAATGTGCTATTATACGCTCCTTCATCAGTAAAGCCAAAGCAATTAATTCAAATAGTAGAATTGTTTTTGAAAGATATCAACATGAACTTTGGACTAGATAGCTGCAGAACCTTAAACATAAAGAAAGGTGCAATAGAGCTAGTAGAATACAAAACAGAGCAGCCGGATACAATACAACCGATGGATGAATATGAAACATAGAAATACCTGGGGTATCAACAAGCAAAAAAAAAGATAACAGAAAATTTATGACAAAATTTACTTTAGGCTTAAGAAAATCTGCCAAACAGAGCTGCACGATAAAAATATAGTAAAAGAAATAAACATTTTCACTATACTCATATTACTGTATTTTTTGGGCATAATAATTTGATCCGGCTCTGATCTGGAAATTTTTCAAAGAAGAATAAGAACTGAAATGACAAATTTTAGAAAACACTACATACACTTAAACACACTTATATTAACACCACCTAGGACAGAAGGAGGAAGGGGAATAGCCAACATTAAGAAATTACAAAACGGTCAGCTGAAATTACTAAGGATATATTTTCATCAACAAAAACAGTACTTAGCAATCTATGTGAGTATATGCAATTCTGATAAGAAGTACACACCACTAAACTGAAATGAAAGCACAACCCAGAAACGTGAAGAAATTATCACTATTGAAGAAAAAGTTAACCAATGGAAGAGCATGGCTCCCCATGGAAGACATCCCCACGATCTGAGCAAACTAGATGTCAACAAGGAAGCATAGAACGCCTGGCTCAGAGTTAGAAACCTCTTCCCAGAAACAGAAGGATTCCTTGTGGCCATAGAGGACCAGGTGATTAACACAAAAAAGTTATCAAAAATGCATAATAAAAAAACAAAATCAAGATGATAAATGCAAAAATGCAACGAGAAACCAGAAACAATCCAGCACATTACAGGACCCTGCAGCAGTTTAACTCAATCTGATCACTTACATAGATGCAATCAAGTGGCAAACATCATTCACCAAAATCTTGCTTTAAAGTACAAACACATAAAAGAAACTTTATTATAAATATAAGCCAGATCTAGTGTTAGAGTCAGAGTCCCACAAATTACATTATGATCTACCCATTATTACAGATAGGACAATGCATAATTACTGCCCAGATATAATATTACAGAATAAATAACTTACTTAATAGACATAGCCATCCCAAACATACATAACTTACAGAAATCAATAAGTAACCAAGACCAGAAATATGCTAAATTAAAAGAGGAAATTGAAAGACTATGGAACATGAACAGGATGTACATTGTCCCAATAGTAATACCTGCAGCTGATATTACCTCGAAGTCACCACACAATAGCATCAAACTATTAGGCCTACACATTCATATTTATGTAAATTTCCAGAAAGCCACAATGCTAAATACCACTAGAATTGTCCAAAGTTCCTAGCAATTGAGAAATGAGTGTGTGACTATGCCTGTACACCAGGTTCTACCAGCTTAAGCTGAGAGAAAAAAATTTTAAAAATAATTATTAATAAATAAGCAATAAATTTCAAGAATATGCGATGAAGTGCCCTTGAACGTGCATCCAGTTTAGTGATGGGATAAGTGAAGTTGAGTGAAGTTCTTCCCTCTGCTTCAACAGCCTGATGGCTGAGGGGTACTAACTGTTCCTAAACCTGATGGTGTGGGTCCTGAGGCTCTTGTACCTCCTCCCTGATGGCAGCAGCAAGAAGAGAGCATGGCCTGGTTGGTGGGGGTCCTTGATGATGGATGCTACTTTCCTGCGACAACAATCCATGTAGATGGTCTCAGGGGGAGTGGGGCTTTACCCATGATGGGCTGGCTACTTTTTGTAGGATTTTCCATACCAGGCTGTGATGCTACCAGCCAATATATGTTTTGCCACACATCTATAGAAGTTTGTCTAAGTTTTAGATGACCTGTTGAACCTATGCAAACTTCTGAGAGAGCAGAGGCACTGCCATGGTTTCTTCCTAATGGCACCCACATGCTGGATCCAGGACAAATCATCTAAAAGAATTTAAAGTTGCTAACCCTCTCACCTCTGATCCCCCAATGAGGACTGGCTTATAGACTTCCAGACTCCTGCTTATGATGCAATGTCTGAAGTGGGCTCATATTTTCATCCACAATACTTGTCGCATCCAAATATTTTGTCTGTACTTTCTCTGTCCTGCCTTTTGCCTTGTATTTGACCAGATGCACTTCCTAATATTGGCAGTCACCATTTCAAACAGGATGTGAAGGGGCATTGCTCAGCTGGTATTCCTGATATGAGTTGAATTGGCACTGGATCTTCAGAGTTAAATTTTCCCAGACTTTGTTGAAAGGACACGGTCAAATTGATTGACTGCTAACATCTGATGTAAATAGTGACCCCATCAGAGAGAGAGAAAACATCTGCTTATCAGGGGTGAGCAGACAAGTTTGGAAATCAGGATCAGAAATGCAAAACCTGCAGAGCAACTAATGAAAGGAAAAGTTTTTTTCCACGTCAGCTTGAGTCAGATCTGCTCACTTTGATGGGGAAACTATATTTGATGACAGGGTTATATTTCCAATTTTTGTGAGACATTCACTCATCAATGGTCATTTGTAAGCTGAAAGGACAGTTTTCCTGATACGGTATCCCTGAGGTGCTGAACTGCTATCCTTAGCCAATTGGCATGATCCAGGTCACAAATATTCACAACTGAGAGTAACTCCACGTTAAGTTAATTTTCAGGGTTTGTTTTTTTTTAAGAAAGAAAACTTTATCGATAAATAATAAAATTATAATTTCTCATTAAGTAATAGTAATTAGCTGGACCCTAGAAAAATGTCCATATACATTCAAGCAAATCAAAGGAGTAACAACATATTCCTCATACAAAATTTATCCCCAGCACGTCCTTTTTTTTTGCCTTCCTCGCTATTTTTATAGAAGTTGGAGCTGTAACACATATTTTTAGTGATAATTATGAAAATAATTTTTTGGTTCATTACTTTCAAAGAGATGACACGGCCCTGAATCTAGACTGTTAGTTACCTTCACTTTCTGAGCATCGTATACAATTTGTTTCATGCCATTTTTATTGTTATGTTTCTGATCCTTTGACACAGCTCAGTCCCACCAACAATTGATCAGAGTACGACTTCAAAGATTCAAAAAACTTTATTGTCATTCTAACCATACATCAGCTCTGCAGGGCAGAATGAGACAGCGTTTCTCAGGGGCAGTGCAATCATAACGTAACAAACGCAACACTAAATAATAAACATAACAATAAATAGTAAAAGACAACAGCCACATGTCAGTTAAATCAGTTATAGGTGTCCAGTGCAAGTTAAAAGTGTCCAAAGCAGAGTCAGTTGGAGCAGCTATTTAGCAGTCTGACTGCTTGTGGGAGGAAGCTGTTTAGTAGCCTTGTGGTTTTAGTTTTGATGCTCCTGTAACGTTTGCCTGATGGCAGAAGAACAAACAGTTCATGGAGAGGGTGTGAGGGGTCTTTAATGATGTACCACGTCTTCTGGAGGCATCGACTCTGAAAGAGGTCTTGGACAGAAGGTAGGGAGACCCCAATAACCTTCTCTGCTCCCATAACCACCCTCTGCAAGGCTTTTTTGTTGACAGCACTGCAGCTGGAGTACCAGGTTGTGATGCAAAAGGTCAGCACACTCTCATAGAATGTAGTTAAGATGTTAGTGGGGAGTGATGCTTGTTTAAGCTTCCTCAGAAAGTGCAATCTCTGCTGGGCCCGTTTCACCATCCCAGTGGTGTTCCTGGACCAGGTGAGATTGTCTGAGATCTGCACCCCAAGGAACTTGATGTTTTCCACTCTCTCCACTGTGGAGCCGCTGATGCTGAGGGGTATGTGCTCAGACTGAGACCGTCTGAAATCGATGATCATCTCCTTGGTTTTGGTGACATTAAGCATCAAGTTGTTATCCCTGCACCAGCTCTCTAGGTGTTTGACCTCCTCCCTGTACATAGTTCCATCATATTTGCTGATGAGCCCCACCACTGTGGTATCATCTGCAAATTTAATGATCAGGTTCTCCTTGAATCTGGCTACACAGTCATGTGTTAGCAGTGTTACTTGGTGTTACTTTGAGACTAAAAATGCTTTGTTTCAGCACAAAATGAAAAGCAATATCAGTTCGACCAGAAATAATTTAAACTAGTCAACCACGTTCTTGTTGGAATTTGATGGGTTGCATTGCATTGACTTAATCCAGCTACAGGAAGCAGCATGCGTGATCCTTGCACATCTGCATTTACATGGGCCAGATGCAGAGCAGTCCTTCACAACCTAGAGTCCAGGTGCATGGTCCTGCTGACATCCCAGCTGCATGTAGAGGAGAATGGGGGTGCCACCCTCTACAATGTGCCAGACAGACGGTAATTCTGGAAGTACTTATCCTTTTGATACTTAGTCATTTAAAAATAATTAAGATTAAAATAACCTAACAAAAACACTGAAGACACAAATAATTCTAAACATACAAGGAAGGTAATATAATTTTAAAAGAGTAGCTTACTTCCTCTAGTATCTCCTAATCTGTCCATTGGATTTCTCACTTACCCAGTTGGCGACTCTCCCAAAAGGGCACTGAAGACTTTCAGACTGAGTTCTACCATGTGTGCTGTAAACCAAAAGATCTTGTCTCCCCAAAGATATCAGAGTCTTGGACTACAGCATTTCACAGCACACATGCTGAAATTAGTCTCTGAACACCCATTTGATTAAGGTCTCAGTTTTCCTTGGGATATAAAAGGAGGTCAATTCACCCATTGAGTCTAAGCCATCTCACAGAGCATTCCTGTTCACCCATTCTCTGCATTTTCCTGTCAAATCCCTCCAGATTCTACCTCACAACTTTCTTTGCCATTCTGATCCATATTTTACTCAGGAAAGATTTTTTTTGTAGTTAAACAAGTACCCAGTCCTATTCCCAAAATTCAATAATGATAAATGGAAAGACTTCATTAAAATAACTTGAAAACCCAAACCAGAGTGTTAACGGAACTTTTAGCCGATGAGCTCATAATTTAATCCTGACTAGTACAAGGAGACACATTTTAGAAGTTAGGACACAGTAAATGTATTGATGATCTCTCCCTTGGGCTACAAGGCCACAGTCCCCCAAATGTGGTAGCACAGGTAGATTGGCTGGTGAAGAAGGCATATGAGATGCTTGCCTTCATCAGCCACAGCATAGAATGTAAGAGCAGAGACATCATGCCACATTTGTAGATCAATGATTAGGGTGTACGTGGAGTATTGTGTGCAGTTCTGGTCTCACGCTAAGGAAAGGATGTGATTGTGGTACAGAAGGCTCATAGCATAATGCATGGATTAGAGCACTTCATTTATAAGAGACAATAGGTAGACTGAATTTGTTTTCTCTGGAGCAGTTGAGACAAACCTGACAGCTGTACGCAAAATTATGAAGGGGATAGATAGGGCAGACAGGTAGGGTCATTTTCTTTTGAGGCAGGTGGGTATAGGCAAAAGGTGAGAGGTAGGAGGCTTCGATAAGCTATGAGGGGGAACCTTTTCACCCAGGGGGCGGTTGTGATCTGCAGCACATGGTCTGAAGTGGTGGTGGGGGGCAGATACTCTCACAACACTTAGGAAGCATCTAGACAAGTGCTTGAATCAGCAAATCATAGGAGACTATCAATGTAAGTGGCACTTGAGTAGAGATAAGCACAACCATTGCCACCAAAGCAGGCTCGCCGTGACTCCATGAATCTACTAATCCTCACGTGAGGATAAACAACAGAGCATACTTCAGCTTTTTGACCTATCCATTGCATAATCACCAGTAATGCATTGAACAAGTTAATCAAAAGAGCTAAAATTACCTGATTATGCTCTGATGTTTTCACAAATTTGCTGTAAAATTAACAATTTGCTGCTCTTGTTAGAAATGACTCCCCTTTATTACTTTAGACCATTTTGGCATGTCTCAAAATTCTATCAGATTGTAGTTGATAAAGAAATTGTTTCATATTTTACGAGCAACTTCTGCACCCTTCTAGTGACACGCTGTTTTATGGTGGTGTCAGTCTAAAACAAATCAGTATAATTACGTCATACATTTGCCGATCCATTCATTGTACTGGCAAGAGATTTAGCAGGTGATGTATGAGGTTACATAACAGTAGAGATCAAAACAAATCAAGGCAATGAACTCTGATACCAAACAATGTTTAGTTCTCCCATTTCTCTTAAGGCCATTAAGCAAGACGATACACAGAGTCAAAAGCTAGGCACAAGGAATATAATGAAAATGTATCGTTGCTTGGAGGAATTCCAATTCTACGAAATTTGGGGCGCAGATTTGCTTGAGTTCTTTAATAACATAACTACTGAATTATTTGTAAGACTGCAGGGGTAAATATTTGCTGATCATGCTCCTAATTCTCTAAGTACTCGATTTGCATTTTAGAAAGATGGTGTAACCCATGAAATAACTTGTTAGGCATCAGTTATCCTGGCTTTCCTAAGTGAGGATTTTAATGTACAGTGCCTATCAAAAGTATTCAGCCCCTTTGGAAATTTTCAAGTTCTCTTTGTTTTAAAACGTTGAATCACAGTGGATTTAATTTGGCCTCATTGACAACGATCAACAGAAAAATACTCTTTCATGTCAAAGTGAAAACAGATCTCTACAAATATAAAACACAAAATAATTGATTACATAAGGATTCACTCCCTTTTAATATATATGACACACCATATATAACCATAACTGTACAGCCAATTGGTTTTGGAAGTCACATAATTAATTAACTGGAGATCTGTTTTTGGAGACCTGTATGCAGTCAAGATGTTTCGATTGTAGTAAAAATACACCTGTATCTGGAAGGTCCAACTGCTGGTGAGTCAGTATCCTGGCAAAAACTACACCATGAAGACAAAAAAACACTCCAAGCAACCCTGCGAAAAGATTATTGAAAAGCACAAGTCAGGAGATGGATACAAGAAAATTTCCAAGTCATTGAATATTCCTTGGAGTACAGTTAAGTCAGTCATCAAGAAATGGAAGGAATATGGCAAAGCTGTAAGTCTGTCTAGAGCAGGGTGTCCTCAAAAACTGAGTGACCATGCAAGAAGGGGACTAGTGAGGGAGGCCGTCAAGAGACCCGTGACAACTCTGGAGAAGTTACAAGCTTCAGTGGCCGAGATGGGAGAGACTGCACATACAATTATTCTCTGGGTGTTTCACCTGTCGCAGCTTTATGGCAGATTGGCAAAGAGACAGCCACTGCTGGAAAAAACGCACATGAAATCTCACCTAGGGTTTGCCAGAAGGCATGTGGGAGACTCTGAAGCCATCTGGAAGAAGGTTTTATGGTCTGATGAAACCAAAATTGAGCTTTTTGGCCTTCAGAGTAAACGCTATGTTTGGTGTAAACCAAACACTGCGCATTATCAAAAACACACCATCCCTACCGTGAAGCATGGTGGTGGCTGCATCATACTGTGGGGATGCTTCACTGCAGCAGGCCCTGGAAGGCTTGTGAAGGTAGAGGGTAAAATAAATGCATCAAAATACAGGGAAATCCTGGAGGAAAACTGGATGCAGTCTGCAAGAGAATTGCGACTTGGGAGAAGATTTGTTTACCAGCGAGACAATGAACCCAAGCATAAAGCCAAAACTACACAGGAATGGCTTAAAACACAAAGTTGAAGCCTGGAGTGGCCAAATCAGTGTCCAGACCTCAATCCAATTGAGAGTTTGTGGCTGGACTTGAAAAGGGCTGTTTATTCATGATCCCCTTGTGATCTGACAGAGCTTGAGCAGTTTTGTCAAGAAGAATGGTGAAAATTGCAGTGTCCAGATGTACAAAGCTGATAGAGACCTACCCACACAGTCTTAAGGCTACAATTGCTGCCAAAGGTGCATCTACTAAGTACTGACTAGAATGGGATGAATTCTTATGCAATTAATTATTTTGTGTTTTATATTTGTAATTAATTTAGATCACTTTATAGAGATGTGTTTTCACTTTGACATGAAAGAGTTTTCAATTGATCAGTGTCAAAAAAGCAAAATTAAATTCACTGTGATTCAATGTTGTGAAACAATACAACATGAAAACTTTCAAGGGGGAGGGGGTTGAATACTTTGTATAGGCATTGTACTTATGAGTCAACATTGTGATTTATGTGTAATCTAAATTATTTACTCTTTAAAAAGGTACCAGCACTGCATAAAACCCCTCGTTACATACAGACACAGGGGTGTAGTAATCTAAATTAAATTCAAATGTCTCCTGCTCGAAGCAATAGTTTTTCCTCACTAAAAAAGATAGATACATCCAATATTGTCATCTCGATAAAATAATCCTTCAAACTTGTAATAAAGTGACCAATAAGCTAAAGTGAACCTACTTCATGAGCAGAGGAAGCTCATTGGTAGGTTAGGAGGGTGGAGCTGATGAGAATGAGGGCAGAGCACAAAATGAGATTATTGCTGTGAATGGCTGGTGGACGGTCAGTGTAGACTTAACAGGCCAGAGAACCTGTTTCTGTCTCTTTATGATGATGCTTCACTCTGGTAAAGAAATCTATTGTTGACCATACTTTTGCACATTTGACCTGTTTCTTTTCAATTAGGCAGTTGCCTATAATTTCAGGAACAATACCCTTAACTTTGGTTGTTCTGTGTATCCTGCAGGTGCTGGATTCAGCAATATGCAATGTTCTATACTCACTGTAAGAAGCAGCATCTTTCGACCCTTCACATTTGTAGAACTGCTGCTTTCCTGATTGTATCTCCAGACTTTTACCGGCCTGCATAGTCTCCATCCTTCACAGTGTAGTTTCACCGAGCTCCAGATTTAAAATCTCTAAGCTCATGTTCCCCTTGTAAATCCTCCAATCTGACTGAGTTATCCTTTAACCATTGAAGTCGTAGGAGCTAGTGTAACTCCCCATGCATCATGGAAGTGTCAGTTGTTGATGTGAGCAATGTGGGCACTCAGAAATGAAGTTGGGCTGTGCAGTGATGTGGTTGGTAACACTGTCATCTCAGAGCCCCACTGATTCTGGTGCAATTGTCCATATCGAGTTTGCCCAGTTTTACCAGAGCCGTGTGGGTTATCTCTGGTTTCCTGCAACACCCGAAAGGCATGCAGCTATGTAGGTTAATTAACCACAGTAAGTTGCTCCTGGAGTGTAGGTCAGTGGCAGAATGTGGAGATATTGACAGCAATGTAAAAATGAAAGAAAAACGAGAATAATCAGTGCAGGTGGGTGGTGATTCAATGGGCCCAAATGCCTGTTTCTGTGCAGTAGGATGTCGCGAAGCATCTGGCAAAGAGCAGAAACTGTGGAGGAATGGTAAGCAACCTTGATCAGCCGAGACATGCCCTGCGCTCTCACCCGGGCACACCTGCTATGGCAGGGCAGAGATAAGAGAACCACTGTATCAGCACTACGGGATAGTGATACCAGACTGCCCACCTTGCTGAAAGAATTCCAGCAAAGCTGGCCACACTCTCTGGCAACTTAAAACCAGTCACTTCGGGCAGATGGGGCTCATCAGCCGTGGTTGGCAGCTCATCCAGGAGAAGGAAAACTCTGATCACAAACCTCCGCTGCCTTGTGGCTATACCCACTCATGGGGAAGGCTTAGGGAGAAAACCCTGAGGAAAAAGACGGAGCTGGAGTCATTAAGGCAGTCCTGTGTTAAGTTCGACACTGATTGGAAACTCCTGTGATGCTGCTGGAGCCAAGCTGTATCGGTTTCTGCTGTCTCTTTGGATTCATCAGGTGCGTGGAGATGGGGCAGGACCTGTTGCATGGGCAATAGCTTGCTCTCCATTTTGCTCTGCCCTGACTTGTGTATGATAGCTAGATACTACATCAGTCTCTGCCATTCCTTTGGATTCAGCAGGTGCGTTGAGAGGGGATGGGACCTGCTGCATGGCCATCAGCTTGCTCTCCATGTCGTTCTGCCCTGGTGTGTGTATGACAGCTGGGATGCAGCTTCCGTGGTCAACCCCAACCAACAGAGGGCTTCCTGGCAGGTACTCACCACTCTTTGGGTGAAAAAGACTTTCCTCAGATACCCTCTAAACATGTTACCTCTTTCACTAAACGTATGCCCTCTGGAATGATTCACCTCTGATAAGGGAAATGTTTCCTGCAGCCTACCCTATCCGTATCCTTCACCATTTCATAGACTTCAGCCAGCTCCTCCTCTCCAGAGAAAACAGACCTAGCATTTCCAATCTTCCAGGGAAGCCAGGAACCAAGTGTTGATTCTTCTGAGGTACAGAATGTGGGGTCTGGGCTGATAATGTCAGTGGCAATGCAAGATATATATTCCCAATGTTTTGTTGCATGTTTCATTCAACAAGGGAGGGGAATTTCACTTTTCCACTTGGCATCACTACTGAGAAATTTCTGAAAGAAAGTAATATATTTAAATTCGGTGTAAAGCTCCCTCTACTCTTCCTAATAAAACAACATTACTGCCCGCATGATATTTCCCCAAGCAGCCATCAGTAAAGCTCCTTGAATTTGGTGTTGTGACCCATACCCTATCTGAGCTGCCTTGAGACCCACTTACCAGAATCCTTTCAGCTTCCAGGTAGAAACGATTTTAATTCTTTCAGTCTGGGCTGGACTTGAAACAATGTTCCAGATATGACACACGAGTTATTCATTTATTCTGCTATCTGATGCATAGATTTCACTCCAGCGGGAATACAAAGTGGAATGCTTGGATGCAGAGAAAGAACTGACAACCTGATGTTCCAGGAGTGCACACAAGCAAATGTTCAAGCCTAGTTCTTCATGCATCTTAAGGGAAATAAAAATAAAAGCTGATTGAGGTGATTGTTTTTCTGATCTTTGGAAATATTGGTTAGTTCGAGCACTGGATCCCTACATTTTACCTATTGACACAACCGATCGACAGATGATGCAATAGCCACTGCTCTACATACAGTCCTTATACATCTGGAGAAGAAGGACGTTTATGTGAGAATGCTGTTCTTGGACTACAGTTCAGCATTCAACACCATAATTCCCTCCAGGCTCGACAAGCAGCTGAGAGACCTCGGCCTTCACCCTGCGTTGTGTGGCTGGATCCTGGACTTCCTGTCAGATAGCTGGCAGGTTGTAAGAGTGGGCTCCCTCACCTCTGTCCCTCTGACCCTCAACACAGGAGTCTCCCAGGGCTGTGTCCTAAGCCCCCTCCTTTACTCTCTGTATGCCCATGACTGTATCACCACCCACAGCTCCAATCTGCTGATTAAATTTGCTGACGGCACTACACTGATTGGCCTAATCTTAGATGATAATAAGGCAGCCTACAAAGAGGAAGTCTCTGTAGTGACAAGAAGTGGTGTCGAGAAAACAGTCTCTCCCTCATTGTCGCAAAAACAAAGGAGCTGGTTGTGGACTACAGGAGGAATGGAGACAGGCTAACTCCTATAGACATCAATGGATCTGTGGTTGAGAGGGTGAACAACTCTAATATTCCTTGGCATAAATATGGCCGAGGATCTCACATGATCTGTACATAACAGCACCTCTTTCACCTCAGCTGGTTGAAGAAGTTTGGTATGGCCCCCAAATTCTAAGAACTTTCTATTGAGCACAATTGAGAGCATCCTGACTGGCTGTATTACTGCCTGGTATGGAAACTGTACTTCCCTCAATCGCAGGACTCTGCAGAGAGTGGTGCGGACAGCCCAGCACATCTGTAGATGTGAATTTCCCATGATTCAGGACATTTACAAAGACAAGTGTGTAAAAAGGGCCTGAAGGATCATTGGAGACCCGATTCACCCCAACCACAACTGTTCCAGTTGTTACCATCCAGGAAGCGGTACTGCAGCATAAAAGCCAGGACCAACAGGCTCCGGACAGCTTCTTCCGCAAGGCCACCAGACTGATGAACTCACACTGACACACTGTATTTCTATGTTATATTGACTGTCCTGTTGTAGATACTATTTATTATAAATTACTATAAATTGCACATTGCACATTTAGACAAAGATGTAACATAAATATTTTCACTCCTCGTGTATATGAAGGCTGTAAGTAATAAAGTCAATTCAATTCAATTTAATTCACTTTCGTCATTGCTGAGGACAACGGCATCACAGCGCTACTCCGTTCAGTATAAACAGCACACAGGCAACTTGATTACTATACACACAATGTCGACATTTCAAATAATGTCTGAGTTGTTTAGAATGACATCTACGTTATAACTTAATGAGAAACAAACAATTCTGAAATGAAAAGAAACACTGGCTGCCCCATTCAAGTGTTGCACAATAATTAAATATGAATTATGTCCATGTATTGCACTGAGAGATTCTCCATAGTGCTAGGGACTATGGGTGGGTTCATCGTTCAGTTGCACAGCAGTCCTGGGGAAAAAGCTGTTTTCCAGTCTGGATGTCCGTGCATCTCTGTATCTCCTGCTGGGTGGCAGGAGATTGAGCAGGTGATCTCTGGGATGGGATGAGCACATCTCACCCTGATGTACAATTACCTTCAGTTTGTAGCCTAGAAACAGGCCACTTACCAAAGCCAGTGTGCATCCTTCAAATGCACCTCTGCTTACTCAATTCCCGTGGATAACTTTCCATCATATGTGGACTCTGCTGCTCTTCATTGCATCAGCTCAGAAACAATCTGTAACAGCTGGTAAGAATTTTCCCCTTTTAGTTTTTCACACGGCCCTGCATCCACTCCAGGCAAAGCAAATCATGTCCTTCAGCCTCTCGGGTAATTGCTAATGTAACATAAATCTTACAGCAATTTCTTACAAAAACCAGTCCATAATCAATGTGATTCAAGCATTCAGCGCCAGGCAACATTCTAGTAATCGAACTGTAAGGGCCCTCAGTGTGGAATACATCAGAAGTTGACAATCTGTTGTAATGGAGTTGGTAAAGTGATCAATAATATTCGCCAGTCTCAAGCAATGATCGTCTCATGCTTGTAGATACAGGTCAGCATTTGAATCTATATCCCAGACACTGTAATAAAATCAGTAATTTCACCATCAGTTATGAAGTAAATTTCAGACTCTAAGACAGTATTTAGACTACATTAATCTGTTGGCAATCATATTAACAATCGTCTTTATCAGTAAGGCTGACTCTGTTATAGGAGTCAAGTTGGATACACTAGAGGCTGTGATCGAACAGAGCACCCTATGGAAAATCTTGACAATTCTGGACAACGTTTCTCATCCTCTGCATGCCACCTTGGCTGAACAGAGGAGCACTTTTAGTAATAGACTAAGACAACTGCACTGCTCCAGAGAGCGCTATATGAGGTCATTCTTACCCTCGGCCATTAGGCTGTATAATGAGTCAACCTATAGCTGGGGAAGTGATGACTCCCTCATGTTAGACTGTTTGAGGTAACTTTTTAAAAATTCTTTCTTACTTCACTTCTAATATTTGTATATCTGTGCACTTGTAATGCTATTGTGACACTGTAATTTCCTTTGGGATCAATAAAGTGTCTATCTATCAACTGCTCAGAACCTGTGAAGGCATGGCATTCTCAGTGCAGAAGAAATGGAAAAACTCATAACTTAAGCTCTCATGGTGGCAAATGGATAACAAGTGGAGTCAGACTTCAAATCCTACTCTTTCCCCAAACAACTACCATGCGCTTATTTTCATGCTGGAAGCCAGTAAATTAGGCAGATTAACTTCAAAACAAATGCCAAATGGTATAAAATGAGAGGCATTAAATAGGGGCCTGTTTTATCTCTCTCACAATTTTCATTATTGTTCACTTCTACAGCGATGAAATTTGGGAATAGTTGTACGACATTCAGCAGATCCAACATTTTCCAAAGTCAAATTAATTCCCATTCAGCAGATCCAAAATTTTCCAATGTCAAGTTCACCCCCATTCAGCAGCTCCAACATTTTCCAATGTCAGTTAACCCCAATTCAGTGAGCATTTAATTAGTCCGTTGCCGTGGATTTCACTTTTAGTTCAACAGGCAACCTGTACAGAGAAATTTAAAATTTAAAACATGAATTCTCACATTAACTGCCTCCGTGATCTCACCCTATTTATTTGTGCAAATCCTTTTCTATTCTAGCAACGCCAAAGAATTCTGCATTTCTCCAATTCTGACCCCTGCAAAGCCCTCAGTTCCTTGGTGCTCCTCGTATCTGATTTGACCCCATGCTCCGGTGTGCTAATTACTAAATAATTACATGCCCTTACTGAATTTTGTGATATTAACGCCTAGTGCACTTTTCTGAAGATAATACCTCGAGAATTTATTTTAAAAATAAATGAATTGAATCATGTTTTATAGTTATTTAATTATGCTTTATTTTGATAATTAAGTGGTTTTGGTGCTTTTTTATCTACACTGCTTCATGCTTGCTGAATTGACTTTTATTTTGGTTTTTTTTGTCTATAGTTCTCATTTTTTTGCTGGTGCTTTGCTACAGATAATATTTCTGTTCTAATTTATTCAATGGAGCCAGAACATCGCGACCTTGATTTGCTTTAATGGTGGCATTCAGTTGGAAACCATTTTTTTGTTCTTAGTAACTCAGAAACCACCGGGGTGGTTTACAGAAGCACTTTATGTTTTATATCTAATTCGGTTGTTTTTTAAATGGAATTTTCTGAAGTAGTCCCTGCAGGATGAAGAGTCTGCCCTGGACCCAGGCTCTTACAGCAGACGAAGAGGTCCCTGATCCTACTTCGCACAACAAACTCCAAGTCCTGAAGTGTGTCGGCGAGGAGGGTTACATTTATTTTGGCCCTAATCTCTGCTTTGGAAACACAACATCTGCTTCCCTTTGTGAGGAGACTGATTAGTTGCTGGCAGAAGACAGCTGACAGCAGGGTTCAGAATGAAACCTTTTAAGGAAAGATAGAGAGTGCAAGGTGACAACTCCTTACTTGGGGCATTCCTTACTCTGACAGTGAGGCACATTAAAACTAAGGATACTGATTCTTTGCAAGTTCAAAAGCTACAGCAGTTAAAATGGAATCTTAACTACTTGCAGAATTTTATAATTTAATCATTTGTCTAATTGCAGGGGCCACTTGACCTTTGGTTTGTTGTGCAAGGGCTAGCTGAAACACTTGCTGTATCTTTTACACAGTTATTATTTACTCCACATGGCATGAATTAACACTGCGACATTGAGCCTTTCCTAACAGCACATTGCTTTATGGAATAGCTCTAATGTTATTCAACCGGTAGTTCAACACAGAACGTGCAGCCAACACTCTGCTTTGTGGCACAATCGCTGTAGGTAATGCAGTAAACTTTGCCCATATATTGACAGGTCATGGGTTAGATAACTTGCCTGTCAAAGGGCAGGGACATCTGACGTCCTTGCATGAAGCAACATTGTGAACACAATCAGAAAGAACGTTGACCATAGAACCTTCAGCCCATGATGTTATGCCATCTTCTTAACCCAAGTCCCTTTGCACCTCAGATTTCTGAATTTTCTCCCCATTTAGAAAACAGTCTTAAAGTGGTTCTTCGGGCTCACATGTCTAAAGATAAGCTATCTCATTTTTATTCGGATATATCTCCTTTCTGTGATAGATGTAATAATGGAGAAGCTTCATTAATTCACATGTTTTGGACATGTCCGAGTCTTGAAAGATAATGGAAGGAAGTATTCCAGACTTTCTCGGTACTTTTCAAGGTAAATTTTAAGCCTAACCCTTTGACCGCATTATTTGGTATTGTTGGAGGAAAAAACTTTATTTTGGAGACACCTGATTGGCATATTTTGGCTTTTATTTCTCTTATAGCTAGGAGGGCGCTCTTGCTTAAATGAAAGGATGCTGCTCCGCCTACCCATGCTGAATGGTTACGTGATGTTATGTCATGCTTAAATTTGGAGAAGATCCGTTGTTCAGTTTTTGAATCTAGCCAAGACTTTTATACCTTGTGGGGACCATTTCTGAGTTATTTTCAAAACCTTTGATTTGTTGTAAAAATACAGATGGTGGCTAATAATACATTTTACTATATGATAAAGGTTCTTTTCCCTTTTTTCTTGCTTTTCCTAACAGCTCTGACTTTGGTAGTGGGTTTAGATTTTTTTCTCTGTATAACAAAATTATTACCAATATTACGATTTCATCTTTTTTATGAATACAGGGTTTTGTGACTGTAACTGTATTTTTAATATAATGTATTTGTTACTATTTCTTTTGACTTATAATATATATCTTCTTGGACTCTGTATTCCTTTATGCAGTAACTAATAAAAATATTGAAAGAGAAAACAGTCTATGCCTTTATTCCTTCTACCACAGTGTATGACCATTCACTTACAACACAGTATTCCACATGCCAATTCTTTGCCCATTGTTCTGATCTGTCCAAGAGCTTCTGCAGACTCCCTGCTTCGTCAATACTACCTGATGCTCCACCTACCTTCACATCATCTGCAAGCTTGGCCACAATGCCATCAGTTCCTTCATCCAAGTCATGGACATATAGCTTGAAAATAAGCAGTCCCAATACCGATGCCTGCGGAACACCACTAGTCATCAGCAGTCAACCAGAATAGGCTCCCTTTATTCCCACTCTTTGCCTCCTGTCAGTCAGATAATCTTCCATTCATGCTAGTATATTTCCTGTAATACCATGGCTGTTATCTTGATAAGCATCCTCATGTGGTCCACCTTGTTGAAGGCCTTCTGAAAATCCAAGTAAGCAATATCCACTGACTCTCCTTTGTCTATCCTGCCTGGTATTTCCTTAAATCTTCCAACAGATTTGTCAGGCAAGATTCCCCCTGAAGAAAACCATGCTGACTTTGGCCTATTTTATCATGTGCCCCGAAACCTCATCCTTAATAATGGATGCCAACATCTTCCCAACCACTGAGGTAAGCCTAACTGACCTATAATTTCCTTTCTTCTGCCTTTCTCCCTCTTTAAAGAATGGAGTGACATTTGCAATTTTCAAGTCCTCTGGAATTATTCCAGAATCTAATGATTCTTGAAAGATCATTAATAATACCTCCACTATTTCTTCAGCTACCTCTTTCAGAACCCTGTGGTGTAGTCCCAAGAACCTCTCCTTAGTAATAGCAACAAGACTCACTTATACCTCCTGACAATCTTGTACTTCCGGTACACTGCTAGTCCCTTCCATAGTGAAGATTGATGCAAAATAGTTATTCAGTTTGTCCACCATTTCCTTGTCCCCCATAATTACCTCTCCAATGGTCTAATATCTACTCTCACCTCTCTTTTATTCTTTATATACTGTATCTGAAAAACCTTTGGTATCCTCTTTAATATTAATGACTAGCTTACCTTCATATTTAATCTTTTCTCTCCTTATGGATTTTTCAGTTGCCTTTTAGTTTTTAAAAGCTTTCGAATCCTCTAACTTCCCACTAATCTTTGCTTTGTTATATGCTCTCTCTTTAGATTTTATGCTGTCTTGGACTTCCCTTGTTAGCCACAGAAGCCTCATCCTCCATTTAGAATACCTCTTCATCTTTGTGATGTATCTATGCTGTACCTTCTGAATTGTTCCCAGAAGCTCCAGCCATTGCTGTTCTGTCATCATCCCTGTTAGTGTCCCCATCCACTCAGCTTTGGCCAGCTCCTCGCTCATGCCTCTGTAATTCCCTTTACCCAACTGTAATACTGATGCATCTGACTTTATCTTCTCTCTCTCAAACTGCAGGGTGAATTCTACCATATTATGATCACTTTCTCCTAAGGGTTTCTTTACCTTAAGCTCACCAATGAAATCCAGTTCATTACTTAACACCCCATCCAGAATAGCTGATCCCCTAGTGGGCTCAACCACAAACTGCTCTATCTAAAAAACCATCTCATAAGCATTCCACAAATTCCTTCTCTTGGGATCCTGCATCAACCTGATTTTCCTCAATCTATCTGAATATTGAAATCCCAAAAGTCTGTAACATTGCCTTTATTAGATGCCTTTTCTACTTGCTCTTGAAATTTACATTCCACATCCTGGCTACTGTTTGGGGGCCTGTACGTCACTCCCATCAGGGTCTTTTTACCCTTGCAGTTTCTTAACACTACCTACAAGGTTTCTACATCTTCACATCCTAGGTCACATCTTTCTAAGGATTTGATTTGATTTCATTTTTTACCATCTGAGCCACCCAACTCCCCCTGCCTACCTGTCTGACTTTTCAATACAAAGCTTATCCTTAGAGTTAAGCTTCCAATAGGTACATTTAATGTCAGGGAAATGTATACAATATACATCCTGAAATTCTTTTTCTTCGCAAACATCCATGAAAACAGAGGAGTGCCCCAAAGAATGAATGACAATTAAACATTAGCACCCCAAAGGCCCCCCCACAAGTCCCCCCTCCCATGCACAAGCAGCAAGGCAGTTGGATACGAACTATACAGTTCTCAGCCCTATCACCCTGGTTCCAATCTCCCTGCCATATTAGAAATCATGGACAGGTGCATAGCTACATATTGGAAATTATCGTCATATTTTCTCATAAAAAATAGTGTGTGGATAACAAACCATAAGAGCATATCATATAAATTTTGATCTTTGGTGGAGGCAAATGATGTGTAGCTTCCTTAAGAGAAAATCAAACATAATCTTATTATCTAAATTTTGAAAAAGCTCTTCTAAATATTTCCTTCATTAATAAAATGAATACCATTCCTTCTAATGTAAATTCCCTTTTCTTTGTAGCTTGTATGTTTTTCAACTATTTAAATGAGGCATTTATGTTGCATAATTTAGTAGTTTAGCAAAGGAAATATGACACTGATTATGTGGCTGAACCCAGTAAGGAGCATATGCTTATGGACGTGTGATTGTTAGCAGGTGAAATGTATGACTGTGGTTATTAATTTCTGTCTAGAAAATATACACATTTTCTGTTGTCTGCAATAACTTGCAATCTCAAGATTTGAGTTTATACTTGCAAATCAATTTTAGAATTACGTTTGACCTGTCACTGCTTTAAACTCAGTTTTCCATCTCTACCATGTCCATTTCTGCTCTTCACGTAAAGAGAAATGGGGGCTGGTGATATGGCAGTCACTGCCAAAAATCCTCAGTTATATCTGCAGACCAACTCTGAATTTTCCTTGCAGATAACGAAGTGGAGCTTTGACTTGATGATTATGGGAGTATGAATGCCAGAAATGTACATTTACTGCACGCGGGATTTGGGCTTGGGCTGGGGTTAAGGCGATGGACCAATTGACAGATGTCAATCCCTGCCAACATTCTGATGTAGAACAGGGCTCCAGAAATTCTGGCTGTGTGTCATACTGCAAAGGAAAGAATTAGATAGTGAAATGCTCCCTTCAAACTGAGCTGAGAATTAACAAGGGTGAGAAGGGTGAGTACTTGGAATGTCCCATGAACTACCAAAGATTGGGAAGAAAATTGTCGAGAACTTAGGGAGTGGCAAGTTGGGTGAAGATTTTAAATTATTCCTCCAAAACAAGGTAGGAAATTATTTTTGTGAGAGTATGCAATACTCAGTCATTTCCTTTGCTGCTCTTTGATAAGGGAGGAAGCTTTATCGCCAAAGGTCTGGGCAGAGAGACAGAGCAGGGAGATGATCTAATACTTAAATGTTGACAGGTGTGGGTTTTGCTGCGGACCAATGAAAATTGACTTTTGTCAATTTACTTTTTCAAAATCCAGTTAATCTTGAACAGCTTTAACTGATTGCCTTCTGAGATCCATTGGTCTAATGAAAGGAGATTTAGTTTTTTCATACTTGTTCTTCATAATCAAATCCTTTTAGCCCTGGTATTATCCCAGTGAACCTCTCCAATAATTTGTAGAGGATTACCATGAACTCTTTGATTTTCCACTTCTGCTACCGAATGAGAAGAAAGCCAAGGAACTTCCTCAAAACTGCTCCCAATACAAAGCCACAACTGTCATAGAGCTGTTTATTTTAAGCAAGCTTATGTCTATGTTTCTTGAATTTTTCACAACAAATTGGGGGGAATATTAACCCTGTGCCCTCCCAATAACCAGGCAAGTTGTGAAACCTCACCCCCAAAAGCTTCCAAGCCAACTGTTTTTAGTTATACAACTTAGTTTATTTAATGTACCTAGTATAAACAAGGGTTTACATCTTGGAACTAAGCAAAATTTAAAATCTGACCATGTCTGACTGTGGATTCCGATCTTGAGAAACGTGGTAGTTAAGGGAAGAGAAGACAGCTTGGACCAGGAGGACAGTGTAATTTCATCATGTACCTGATCCATTTCATTCCCATCACCCTCTCAACTTGTTTGGATACTTTACTATTGACGCTTCCTGCCTGGTCTCTTCAATCATGCCCCCCCCCCATCCCATTTCACCACCTAACAATTCTGATCTCCTCAAGCCCTGAGAATGGCCTAACTCGTACCTTCCGATCTCCTCTCTCTGACCCATCCTATTTCCTTTAAAGATTACGATAAGTATGAGCATTACTTACACAGACGTCGAAACCTACAGGGAAATGCGTTGTTTGTATTAACTACCAACATAAGCCAAGGATTGTGTTGGGGACAGCCCACAAGTGGTGCCCACAATTTTCTAACCCTAACACTGACCATACATCTTTGGACTGTGGGAGGAAACCAGAGCACCTGGAGGAAACCCACGAGCTCACAGGGAGAACGTACAAACTCTTTACATATAGCGGCAGGAATTGAACTCTGATCGGTGATCACTGGCGCTGTGAAGTATTGCACTAACTGCTGTACTGCTCTGTCACTAATGGTCCCTCTAAACTGAGAGTGTGTGTGCACTAACTGCTACACTACTGTGTCACTAATGGTCCCCCTGAGCTGTGAGCATGTGTATGCACTAACTGCTACACTATTGTGTCACTAATAGTCCCCCTAAGCTGTGAGCATGTGTGTGCACTAACTGCTACACTACTGTGTCACTAATGTTCCCTCTAAGCTGTGAGTGTGTGGGCACTGCTACACTACTGTGTCACTAACGTTCCCTCTAAGATGTGCACATGTGCATGCGCACACATCTTTTGCTACTAGCGCACAAACAAACTTAAGCTGCTTACAAAAGTTTATGGTTTTTGATGCGGGCAGTGTTGACAACATGGAGTTTGCGAAAATTTGTCTGCATATTTTAGAACTGGCTTATTTATACTGTTTTTATTGAAGAAATTATTGATCCACTATGTCGAATTCCAAAGAAGCAAAGAGCATGAAGCACAAAAGAACGTCGAGTTCAAATAAAGCAGAACAACTTAGTGAAAGAGTAGAAACTGTTGCACCAAAGCTTATGAGGTCAGGAATGTGCAGTTACGGGAAATATTTATGTACAGTACCGAAACTGGTGTTACCTATGTGTATTGTTGCAATGCTGGAGAATTTGCAAGTGGGAAGAAGTGGAGTGATATTTGGAAACTTGACCTTTCAAAGCACCATTTAGCAAGCAGATCTCATATGGATGGTGTGCAAAAGCTCCGGCAAGAAAATCTTTCATTACTCACTACAGGCCTGCTACGTATGTTTTGTGAGAGTGCAGATGAATGAGAGCAAAAACAATCAAACCCAGAGGAGATCAAAGTTCTTATTGACAGCTGTAAAAATGAATACCTCTGTATAGTATATAAAATCCAGTATGCAGATGGTGTTGTCATGGGGCAAAAAATTGCACAGCACAAGGTTTTTGCACACACTGTCCATTACAAATTAGAGGGAACATTGTGTTTCACCTTTCCCAACTTCTCTGATGTCATTCTTTCTTCCATGCTTTTCTACTGCACCCAACCCCCCAAAGGCTTACTTCCAATCCACCCAAGAACGATTCAGTCCCTGGTTTACAAAGCCTGATCACCATAGTTACCCTTCCTTGAACCAATTCAAATGATCAGGTAGCATACTCATTTGTTAAAATTGCAAGCAAGGGAAATATATTCAATTATTAACCAATATGCTATGGGGATGGGGGAAGGGTAGAAATAAACAGAACAATAAACTGTCTCAAGCCGGTCAATACAGTACTTTATTTGGCATCTTGGGCTGGTAGGAGGAAATAACGATGTTCATCCTTCACTGTTATTTATCATCCCACGTGGTTGGGCGAGGAATATACATACATTGAAGCCCTACTGATTATGTGGCCAATGAAATGGAGCAGCAGATACTGTTATGGATGAATATTTGCCTACACACAATCTGCGCAGTGTCCAGATAACCTTATCGACCAAAGACAGTAAGAAGAAAATCTGCCTACCCTAAGACTGAACCCCTGTCAGGTAGTGCAGATATTGTCAGTATAATTAAGCAATCTATTAATGAAAAAAAAAAGAGGTAATAGGACTTCTGCTTGCTTGGGGAAGGGTCAGGATGGTAATTGAGGGAATCGCGCTTACAGGGTAGTCTATGCACACAGATGCTTTGGGGGAACTAAAGTCTATGCCTGAAACTTAACCCATTCACTCCTTTTGCACTTTATCAAACATATACATTGTTTTCTTTTAATTTTTCCTGTTAGTGTTAGATTTTATGAAATATTTTGATTTTGTGAAGAATGGGGCTGATTTCCCAGTCGGGATGGTGAGCTGCAGGTGGTTGTTCTCACTTGCTCCTGTGTGGTGACAAGCTGCCAGTCAGTCTATGGCACCTTTGACCTCAAAATGGACAACATTTCTTTGCATATTTATAATGTCAGTATTTAGCACCTGTTGCTGTTACCAAATATCTGACTTACTGGACTTCAGATCACTTACACATTTCTCCTAATAGGTCCTTCAATGTGATTCTTTTCTAATCATGGTAGAAAAATACTGAAAATCAGTTAAGTCAATTTGGAAGTAATTTATAATTCTGAATAAGAGGCTTAAGGTTTCGAGTTTTATTGATCACTCTGGGGAGTGGGAATCTCAGCTCATTTCAAATTATTACTTGTGGTTAAGTAAAACATTCAGTCTGGGAACTTTTCAGGTGCCCTCGTGCTTAAAAAGGCTAAGTCTCATTTTCAGCCCATTAAACGTAGAGAGACTTAAAGAAAGCACATCCCTGCTTGCACCAAAATGCTCACACTGGTGGCTTGGCTCCAATGTCAAAAATATGCCAGTCAATAAACTTCCCTGGAAATTAGCTAATAAACCACCAGAATATGTACTCTTTGGAGCCTCTCATCTCTGATTGTTATTAGGTAATTTGCAGACAAGTCATGTTAAATCAAATAAATTAATTAATTAACCATGCATGATTTGCCTGTAAAGGTTATCACTTCTCATTTTCTAAACTGGGACTAATTTACATTGCAAGCTAATATACAATAAAAATGGTTTTAAATCAATGCTTTAGGGGTCATACAGCTATCACTACACCTTTGGGCACAATGAAACAGAGTGTTATCATCGCCTCGTTTAATTAAATAGAGGTGTCGGTGAATTCCAAGCGTTCCTTGACAAATGCAAGAAAATACCGGTGCGAATTATTAAGTTTTGCCGCCACGCAGGCTCAGGCAAGTTGTATGTCCTTCAGACTTGACAACAACCATCTGCACCTCTCCATCCCCAGTGGGGGCTTCTATTTATTTTGTAGCTGAGCATTCCCTAATGCAACCAGAGGCCTTCAGCTGATCTTCAGTCGAAGCTACAGGGAGAGATTGGAATGCTCCCATGGGCAGGAATGCCTTGTGAATTGGTTTTGCTTTAGTTGTGACCATAGGTGTTTATAGCCGGTAGTCTCATTATTTTAGATAATGTTTATTTTAAAATTTAAATTACATGTTAGCAAATCACGCGCAGCCTTGAAATGAATTAATTGCATTATTCCAGGATTTAAGAGTCATATCAAGTTTCCGTCTCCATCAATTTAACAGAGTCCAAGTAGCCAGCTCTGGGATTTACACTGCACAACAGAGAGAAGAATTTGATACAACTCCACGAAGCAATGCTATAAAACAGCAATCATTGCAAGTTCCATGCAAAAAGTATACAGCCAGTGGTGCCCTTCTTGTTAATAAGCTTCAGTTCAAGATGTAGCACAGGTAGGGTACCTACCACTAAACACACTCCACAGGTTCCACCCAAATAGTCTGTGTTGTTGTCACACAAATGACGCCTACTTTAATACCCTTTAATCTATACAAACACCACCAGCTGCATGAAAATTAAGTAACAGCTGCTGGATTAAAAGCAGAGACTTTTGTCTTTAAAAAAAATGCTCAGAATCCCAAAGATTTCTTTTCATTATTTGCTGTCCTTGAGAAAGTGTGGATGTAAAGAACTGGTACTCAGTGTTATGGGTAATCTTTCCTAAATGTTAACGCCTAGAAATTCTTCTATCACCTAAAGTATCCAGCTAAGCCAGCACTGTACAAGAGCATCATGCCAGCATTGTACGAAGTGTTCTTCCATCATTTTCGGACCAAGGGTAACTGTGTGCAGTGAAACATACGTCATCTACAGCATACAGAAAGGGCTTTCCACTGCTTGCTCAACAGCCAAGCACAATGGTGGAGCTGTGATCAGAGACCTGCACAGCGGTGGTAGTTGCAGGGTGATGGGAGAATAGCTGGTCAATTTTTAAACATAGAACATAGAACAATAGGCCCTTCGGCCCACAGTATTGTGCTACTCCACAATCAGTCTAACCCTTTTCTCTATACAGCCCATAATCCTCACAGTCTGACTACCTCTTTCAAATTTTCCTACCATATCAGCCTCTACCATCTTCCATAGTCATAGTCATAGTCATACTTTATTGATCCCGGGGGAAATCGGTTTTCGTTACAGTTGCACCATAAATAATTAAATAGTAATAAAACCATAAATAATTAAATAGTAATATGTAAAATGCCAGGAAATAAGTCCAGGACCAGCCTACTGGCTCAGGGTGTCTGACCCTCCAAGGGAGGAGTTGTAAAGTTTGATGGCCACAGGCAGGAATGACTTCCTATGACGCTCTGTGTTGCATCTCGGTGGAATGAGTCTCTGGCTGAATGTACTCCTGTGCCCACCCAGTACATTATGTAGTGGATGGGAGACATTGTCCAAGATGGCATGCAACTTGGACAGCATCCTCTTTTCAGACACCACCATCAGAGAGTCCAGTTCCATCCCCACAACATCACTGGCCTTACGAATGAGTTTGTTGATTCTGTTGGTGTCTGTTACCCTCAGCCTGCTGCCCCGGCACACAACAGCAAACATGATTGCACTGGCCACCACAGACTTGTAGAACATCCTCAGCATCGTCCGGCAGATGTTAAAGTACCTCAGTCTCCTCAGGAAATAGAGACGGCTCTGACCCTTCTTGTAGACAGCCTCAGTGTTCTTTGACCAGTCCAGTTTATTGTCAATTCGTATCCCCAGGTATTTGTAATCCTCCACCATGTCCACACTGACCCCCTGGATGGAAACAGGGGTCACCAGTGCCTTAGCTCTCCTCAGGTCTACCACCAGCTCCTTAGTCTTTTTCACATTAAGCTGTAGATAATTCTGCTCACACCATGTGACAAAGTTTCCTACCATAGCCCTGTACTCAACCTCATCTCCCTTGCTGATGCATCCAACTATGGCAGAGTCATCAGAAAACTTCTGAAGATGACAAGACTCTGTGCAGTATTGAAGTCCGAGGTGTAAATGGTGAAGAGAAAGGGAGACAAGACAGTCCCCTGTGGAGCCCCAGTGCTGCTGATCACTCTGTCAGACACACAGTGTTGCAAGCACACGTACTGTGGTCTACCAGCCAGGTAATCAAGAATCCATGATTCCAGGGAAGCATCCACCTGCATCGCTGTCAGCTTCTCCCCCAGCAGAGCAGGGCGGATGGTGTTGAATGCACTGGAGAAATCAAAAAACATGACCCTCACAGTGCTCGCTGGCTTGTCCAGGTGGGCGTAGACACGGTTCAGCAGGTAGACGATGGCATCCTCAACTCCTTGTCGGGGCTGGTAGGGTGTCCCTGGCAGGGTGCTCCTGGCACCCACTACTCCCTATGTAAAAACTCTACCTCTTGTATCTCCTCTAGACTTCCCTCCACTCACTTTAAATGGATGTCCTTCAGTATTGGCCACTGTTGCCTAAGAATAAGGTAAAGTAGTTCTTCCTGCTAGAAGACAGCAGGCTTGGATTCCTGAGCAACAGGTACGATCAACTAATGCAGAACTCAGATCTCAATTTGGCAATTCAGCTTTCAAAGTACTAGTAAATATAGTTCAAACGATGTGTAACTGTGCCTCATGCACACTGAGGACCTGAAATAACTTTTCCAAAATTTATTTTTCATTTTTGTTCAATGGGTCCAATTACTCAACAAATGCAGGAAGGAACTTTGAGCCAGTTTTCACATATAAAGCCAAGCTACTACAGCCAACATCTTGGGACATAACAAAATCAAGCTACTTGACAGGATTTATTATGAGGGCTCACCTTTGCCATAGGACAATGCCAACCCACCACCACCTCTACTTTCTCAGAAGGCTAAGGAAATTCTAAATGGCCCCAGTGATTGTCACCAAATTTTATAGATGCACCATAAATGATCACAGCATGCATGGTGTGTCAACCGCTTCACCCAATACTACAAGAAATTGTAGAGTTGCGAATATAGTCCAGTCTATGATGAAATCGGGCTTCTCATACATTGACATTCCTACACATCCCAGTGCCTTAGCAAAACAGCCAACATAATCAAAGGCTTGTCCCACCCAAGTGATTCTTCCTTCTTGCTCTTTCCAAACAAAAGTTTGAAAATACATACCACAAAGCTCAAGGGTAGCTTCTATCCCACTGACCCTTGAGCAGACCTCTTGTGCAATAAAGTTGAATTCTTGCTCTTTCAATCTATCTTAAAGTTCAAAGTACATTCATTACTCAAGTATGTAGACATTAGACAACCTTGAGATTCGTCTCCTTAAGCCAGCTTCAAAGCAAAGAAACTCCAAAAGAACCATTTCAAAAAGATAGTCAAACACCCAATGTGCAGAGACAGAAAAAACACAAATCGTGCAAACAATAAAAGTAAGCAGATAGCATTCAGAGCTGAAATTTTACGGAAGGCATGGAGCCAGGCATCACTGCAGATGGAGACGCAGTTCATCGCCGAGCTGAGCAAACATCGCAGGAGCACAGGTGCGTAGCCAGGAATCACTGCAGTGAGCCGAACCAGGCAGAACTCATCATGCCCCTTGCATCTTACTTGTCTATCTGCACTGCCCTTTCTCCATAAATGTAGCTGTAACTGTACTGTGCATTCTCTTATTGCTTTTCTCTTCTCACTGTCTCGTGTGGCGCGTGGCCAAGCGGTTAGGGCGTTGGACTAGCGATCTGAAGGTTGTGGGTTCGAGCCTCGGCTGAGGCAGCGTGTGTGTCCTTCAGCAAAGCACACAATGCTCCAGTCTACCCAACTGAGAATGGGTACCGGCAACCTCGCGATAGACTGGTGTCCTATCCAGAGGGGGAGTCTCATACTCTCAGTCGCCTCACGCCATGGAACCCAGCATAAACCGGCCTGATGGGCCACAAGGCTTGTGACAGACTTTGATCTTAATCTAATCTCACTACCTCGATATACCTCTGCTTGGTCTGGATGGCAAGCAAAGCTGTACACAGGACAAAAATAAATCAATTACCAATTACAATTATCTATCTATTGACCTTTCAGCCAAATTAAAAATGTAACTCATAAACACAAGAAAATCTGCAGATGCTGGAAATCCAAAGCAACACACACAAAATACTGGAGGAACTCAGCAGGCCAGGAAGCATCTATGGAAAAAATAAACAGTCATCGTCTTGGGTATGTAACTCATGCTGAATATTGTCATTTGACGATGGAAGTTGCTAATCATGTAACATTATACTGATAGATGTTCTCACACCCGAAATAGTATCGATTTTCCTTTACCAGGACCCTATCTATTAAATTTGCATTCATAATCTGTTGCCTCTTCATAATCTAAGCATCCAACTGGTCATGTTTGTTCTAGAAAGACTAAATAAAAGCTAATATTTTGATTAATTGTGCAGGTATCTAACTAGTAACTTAAAATATTAACATGTATTAGTCCAATATTTGTCTCCTGGCTGGATTTGTTTTGATCTATTGGCTGTCAATCGGCAAAATGGATACATGTATAATCAGTCATCCAGGTGAACTGGAAATCTGGTTTCTATAATCACTAATGATATTGCTTATCTTGACAGTTTGATGAGCAAGATAAATCCTTTCTGCAAAAACAGCTTTGAATAAAATTAATCAGAGGGGAGTAAAATTGGCTGTTTCAGCATTTGATTTTCATGACTGCTCTTTTAATATAGTTTAGTTGGATGTCTTTTGATGGAATTGGTTCCATTCCCAAAACCCCATCCCAAAATTGGAACTCACATTCCTGCTGCATTGTCTTTCAAATGACAACTGTGTTATTTCATCACTCTTGCAATTGCAATGTGGCAGTCAAACGGGGACTGTTCCATTCCGTTGAAACCAGCTGTTGGGGATTTGTCAGACAACATTCTCACTGGATACGGGGCTCAAAGTAAGGAGCCTTATGCCACCAAATCTAATAAGCTCTTGATCTGATTTTTTTTACTTCATAAAATAAATAAATGGCATACAGTATACCTCATAAAAAGGAAAATCTGTGTCATGTTTAACATCAAAAGAATTATTTAAAAATTAAACCTTTTGTCATTCATCTGACCATTCTTACTTCAATGATCAGCTGCTTCCTTTGGCCAGCAATTAAATCCGACAACCTCTCTTCCATGATTGTAAATGCAACTTTTCCATTAATGGGTCAAATATTCTTAGGCATTAAGTGATTTGGGTTTGAGGATATATATTCAGCACTCACCTCAGATTGCTCAATAGATACAAGCCTCAACTTTCCACTGTGGTTTCTCCTGTTTCGGAACTGGCTTATTGGACATTTGCACCTGAAACCTACCTTTATGCCAAAGTTCTACCTATAACGTAGGGAGATCACAGTACATTGTTGAGTTGCTGTCTAAGGCCCAGTGAGGAAATTCAATTATAGGCACATTGATTTGCCTTCATTTTAAAGGTACAGACTGCATGAGGGATAGTTGATTTTGAAAAAAATCACAACAGTAAGAACATGCAAGAAGGATTTCCTATTTTTATACTTGGGTTTTCAATTGCTGAACATTAGGAAATTAATACCCATGACATACTTCCCAGCTGTTACCTTACTGCAAAACATGAATGGGGTGTTATTTAAATGAGAGGCCACATATAATTTTTGTCATAAATGTTTTCCTATTGAATTTCAAGTAAAAGGCTTTTAGGCAAATTTGTCAGCTCCAGTAAGTTAAAGTAGTCATTAACACATGATGACTAGGTAAATGCTGCAATCTGTTCTTCAAATAAATTTTCCTATTTAAATACTTCTTGTTTAGAAACCTTCTGGTTTCTTCCAGATGAACGTAATCAAAGTCGTTCATTGTTATTTCCATGTAACAAGTCAAACCAAATAAAAGTACATTCACCACCTATCACTGCTCCTACACATCTCGTCTATATTCTTCCAGTAACATTGAATGGTTCTGATTGAATGCTATTGTTTCATTAGTTGGATCAGTATAAGAATAAAACCCACTTTCACACTTTGCCACAAGCACTAGTAAAGGAGTAATTTGTTACATCACAACACCAACTCATCTCACAGTTCAAAGGTTCCAAAGGTACAATATACATCCTGAAATTCTTTTTCTTCGCAAACATCCACGAAAACAGAGGAGTGCCCCAAAGAATGAATGACAGTTAGATGTTGGAACCCCAAAGCCTCCTCAACTCCCCCCTCCCATGTATAAACAGCAGCAAAGCAACGATCCCCCCTCCCCACCAGCAAAAAAAAAGCATCGGTGTTCCCCACCGAGCACTCAAGCGTGCAGCAAAGCATCAATAAAGACACAAACTTGAAGTACCCCAAAGACTACTCTCTCTCTCCCTAACAAGGGAAAAAGAAGCATCCCCGTTTCAGTAGGGTTTCTATAACAATTCATAACATTCTTTGCTTTCTAATATTTTAATTCCATTAATTCACCAGTTCATTTAGCAATTGTTTCGTGCATTAATCTTCACTTGTTTTTTCCTTTACTCCAGAAACTTAATTTTCCATCAAATTCAACTTCTATTCACATGTAGTTAGAAGTAAAGTTACTATTTTAAATCTGTAAGAGCATAAGGTTACAGTGGTGGACTCATTACAAAAGAAAGAATAATGAAATTCTGAAGTAATTTTATTATGTTAATCCAATCAATAAATTAAGACAATTGCACAAAAGTGAAGCTTGATCCTTTTAAAAGTATTTTATTAACACTCAGGATTATTGGCTTCCAATTATTTATTATAGACTATTATTATATAGTGCTGTTATGGGCTGGCTTGTCCAATTTTACCTTTGTTCTTACATCAGCTAGGCAGCTAACTTGTTTTGTTTGGTGAATGTTATGACATCATCACTGAAAAATGACTATAAATGACCAATGAGGTTATTGGGAGCAAGATGGAAAATGATGGTGATTACAGTTTAATATAACTGCAGGTGCTGGGAAGCAGAAAGCATGGGAAATGCTTAGCAGATCAGGCAGCTTTCCAGTTACATTTTTTCTTGGAAAGTCACATTCAAGGACCAACAAATGCCATTGCCTGGCAGCAAACTTGGATCGAACATAAGGATCTGTCTCGGGATTGCAACAACATCAACATTGCATGGGACCAATTCCTCATGAACATACATCAGATTATAATCCCCTCCAAAAGCAAGAGTCTCTCAATTTTGCAAGGTCTTATACTGCAGAAACACAAAGAAAATATACAAGAACAGGTAAATAATGGAACACTTAATCGTTGATACATGCTCAAAACTTCCCGAAGTAGATAGAAGCTTTTCATATATCCACACCCGATGTCAAAACTGGGTTTCAAAATCTGGACATCAATACATAAAGTGCTACAATCATAATATGAGATGACGACAAATAGGGAACAATTCAATACATCAGTGAAAACTGACACAGTCTGAATGATATCAAACAGTGGTTTACATTCATTCATTCAGGTGCCCTGCCGTTCAGCGTGGGCGATCATGTCTCTCCATCCATCACGGTCCCTGACCCTCTGAATTGTAGTTGTTGCCTCCCCTGTTTCTAACCATGATGTTATTCCATCTGTCATTTTCATTCTCTGTCTGCCTCTGCTTCTTTTTCCTTCCAGCTTTCCAGTTGTAACTAAATGTTCTAATGTCTCTCATCGCATGATGTGTCCAAAGAATTTTGACTGCTGTTTTCTGATTTTTTTAAGTAATGTACGTTTTGTTTTCGTTCTCTGCAGAACTTCTTCGTTGGTTATGCTGTCCGTATATGATATGCATAGCGTTCTTCTGAGGACCCACACCTCTGCTGCATTGATTCTTTTTCCCATTGCATTTGTGATGGTCCATGACTCGCAGCCATACGTCAATATAGGAAGAACGTAGCAGCTGAGAGTGCTAAGGCGGATGTCAGGTTTACATTAGATAACAGTAATGCACAGAAATGTTTAGGCACAGGCATAAGCTGATGCAGTCTTAACGATATCCAACAGCGGGATGTGTTAGATAACAGTAATGCACAGAGGTGTTTCGGCACAGTCTGAATGATATCCAACAGTGGTTTATGTTACCATTATGTTAACAGTAATGCACAGAGGTGTTTAGGCACAGGCATAAACATTTAGAGCAACATTTAGACAGATTATCAAAGTCATATCAAACATCTTTAAATAATCTTTGACATTATTTATGATACTTTCCAGAATAAACTGCAAACAGGATTTATTTAATTTGTGGTGAACATTGTTTTGCTGTTGTTAGTAATTGCACCAGGCTCAGACCGAAGACATGCGTTTTGCCATGGAGCCACCTGATCTGAACTTCAGATCATTTCTACCACATGACTCGATCACTGTAACACTGGATTTTATTTCCATGCATATTACAGGGGAACAGAGTATCATGCTTCTCAAAGAGTTTATTGGCCCCGATCATCCTTGGGCAAAGTTCTGTTGATGTGGATTGAACACAGCAGGTGTCAAGCCTGCTGTCTGAGAACAGAAGGAATGTGCAACCTACGCTAATCTCTTTAAGCATATTACAAAGCTGTCCTATTCCCTCATTGGATAAACTGGGACCAAGCATTCACAGCTCTTGGAGCCTTGTCAACAAAAGGGAAGGCTCCCTTGGGATGGTTTCTATATGCACTATGCACACTACATAGTATCAGTCATACTACGCAATCAATATTACATTACAAATTAATTCCAGAACGCTTAAAAAGTACATCCTGCTGAATTCAACTTCTTGGCTGACGACATAAAAATAGGTGAAAGAGCAAACCTGTGATAAAGATAATGTGATTCTCCAAAGGGATAAAAAAATGTTGAGTGAGGGGGCAAAAAGTTTGCAAATGGAGTTTAATGTGGAGAAGTTATGGTGATGCACTTTGACGAGAGGAATCAAAAGGTAGATCATTTTTTAAAATCAAAATGGAAAGAGACTCCAAGTGAGTGATGTTCAGAGGAATCGAGGTGGCCCTGTGCATGAATCACTAAAGGTTAGCAGGTAGAGTCGGAATGTACCTGGCAGAGCAAATAGCATATTGGTCTTTATTGAAAAGGGATTGGAGTCTGGAAATAAAGAAGGTTTGTTACAAATTGTACAGAAATTTGGTCAGGCCACATCAGTACTAATTTAGTGAAAGACATAAACATTGAGGTCCTCTGAAATGATAACACCAAGGAATTTAAAGTTGCTGACCCTCTCCACCTCTGATATCCTGATGAGGACTGGCTTATGGACCTCCGGTTTCCTCCTCCTGATGTTACTAATCAGCTCCTTCGTCTTGCTGACATTGAGTGAGAGGTTGTTGCTGTGGCACTGCAGGCAGATTTTCAATCTCCCTCCTATATGCTGATTCGTCACCACCTTTGATTTGGCTAACGGCAGTGGTGTCATCAGCAAACTTAAATATGGCATTGCAGCTGTGCTTAGCCACACAGTCGTAAGTGTAAAGTGTGTAGATAAGGGATCTAAGCACACGGCCTTGTGGTGCACCTGTACTGATGGAAATTGAGGAGGAGATGTTGTTGCCAATCCAAATGGAAGTGAGGAAATTGAGGATCCAATTGCACAAGGAAATATTAGGGCAAGGTCTTGAAGCTTATTAAAGGGATGAGGATTAATGATTTCAGCTGAGATGAAATAGAGAAGACAGGATTGTTCTCCATGCGGCAAAGCAAATTGAGCAGAGACTTGACAGAGTCGCTCAGCTTATGATTCATTTAGATGTGTTATGTAGAGGGAAAGTTTGAGAACGAGGGATTGGATATTGAATTTAAGGCAAACTGGGATGTGATGATTGTATTTAGTTAGATATAAGCTTAAGGCACAATTCTAAAAACGCACTACAATGTCATAAAGTTAAAGGGACATGCATGAAAAGTTAAATAAGTTGAGGAAGTGATTAAAAAAACAGACAGAATTTGACTTCTTACTGACTCAGGGATTGAATACAAGAGCAAGGATTTCATTGTGAATCTTCATAAAATGCTAGCTTGATTACACCTGGAACACCTCTGGGCTTCATCATCTGGAAAAAATGCCAGGGCCCAGAGGGTGATTCAGAAGAGATTTACTCCACTTATTCCAGAGATGAAAGACTACCGTTATGTGGAAAGGTTTGCCCGAGAGCCGAGGAAGTTGAGAGGGACTCCAATAGAAGTAGTTGGGTCATGAAGGGTCTAGACAGTGCGGATAGAAAGGAGCTGGTAGATTCACAAGGTATGGAAAAATGCCATTCAGACCACAAGAAACCCACTTACATAAAAATTGTTTTTATTCTCCCCACTTTTCACTCAACAACTCACCCCTGCTCCCCTCCCCCCCACCCCCCCACCACCTTTCCCTAACTGAAGTTCTACCAGTGATCTACAAACTTGGGGCTGTTTTCTGTGGCCAATTAACCTACAAGCCTGAATGCCTTTTCGGGTGTGGCAGGAAACTGGATCACCCAGGCAAAACCATGCAAGTCACAGCAAGAACATGCACATAAAATAGTGCTGGATGTTAGATTGAAACACAGGTCTCTAGGGCTCTGAGGCAGCCTCTCGACTAGCTGCATCGCTATGCCACCCCTACGGTTCTTTTGGTGGAAGGATCAGCCTGGTGATTGTACAATTCCATTATCCAACCTGCAAGTTTTGTGAGAGAAACTTCCTGCATTCTCACTAATTGAACTTTAAATTTATTGTGGCATCTACTTCAGTTCCTCAGGGCGTTAAATCAACATCAAGGAAATTGATGTTATTAGCATACAAGTTGAATAATGTCAGCAATTGACAGAATAGACTTGAGAGGCTGAGTAGATTACTCTGCTTTTAATTCGCTTACTGCCAGGAGCCACAATGCTGAGGCTTTTTTTGATTTTCTCTTCCTTTTTCAGTCTCCAGATTACTAGGACTCAAACAGGTCTGCATGGCTCAAAGCTACATATGCACACGTCCCTCTGACTATACCATCTCCTGAAAGAAGTTTAGTCTGCCCCATCAAATAGGTGGCTGTATTACATGTAGATGAAAATGGGGTACCTGAAAAAACAAATCTTACACTTAAATGGACTGGTCTCCAGAGCCAGGATATTCCTGAACTCCTTTTTGCAAATGAAACACTTATTTTCCTTTTGCATTGTGGTGACTGTTGCAAGGGAGGGAAGGTCACATCCAGTAGGTGCATGGTAAGATCTTGCAATAAATAACGTGGTAATGGTGAAGGTTGGATGACAGTCAACACACCAGTTTGAACTTCCCTTAAATGATGGCTCCCAGAAAGTTTTGCACCTACCTGGGAGAGCACACAGTCCTCAGATTATACATCGCCAGCGGGTCTACTGGTGATTTTCTGGCTGAGCTCCACCACTAAATGCCCAGAAAATCAGTGCCAATCCTGCACTGAACTGTATAGGCACAGAAGGTACAGGACAAATGAATGGTTGCAAAGAAGGAAGGTAAGGTTAAGGCTCCACTGTGATCAGATATTTAAGTTGGTTCAATTATCTTTTATTTTTAAAATAACTTGGAATTTTTAAATTGCTTATATCTATTTTGATAGTTTTTGTAAAATATTTTTGCAATTCAGAGATATTCAGAAGTATTGAACTCCCCAGTTATCTGTCAAATACTGAATGGAGTTTTGAGGGCAGGACTTGTTGTACTTATCCACAGGACCAGTAGCGTAGTTCAAGGTTTGCCTCTGTCCTAATGTGTCTCACCTCTGGGACCATCTCGGCTTGTAAGACTGGCCTTCTTGATCTAGAGAAGGAAGTTCAGGGAAATGGCGAAAATGGATGTGCGCGAGGGCATAGAGCCCCTTGTGGGAAAATCAGGACCAAAAGTCCAATCAAAAGACAGTACATTTGATTGTGAAGTACATCCACAGTGTTATACTGAAGTGTTAGCCTAGGTGTTGAGTTTCAATCTCTGCAATTAGAATTGACCCATCAGCATTCTAACCCTGGGGTAAATGTATTGTCAAGGAGCTAAGGTTAATAAAGCATAAACTGTAAATACATTGACAATGGGCATGAGAACATAAGAAATAGGAGCAGGAGTCGGCCATCTGGCCCACTGAGTCTGCTCCTCCATTCTGTAAGATAATGGCTGATCTGACCATGGACTCACCTCCACCTACCTGCCTTTTCCCCTTAACCTTTAATTCCCCTACTATGCAAAAATCTATCCAACCTTGTCTTAAATGTATTTATTTAAGCTTCATTGGGCAGAGAATTCCACAGAGTCACCACTCTTTGGGAAAAGAAGTTCCACCTCATCTCCATCCTCAATTTACTCCCCCGAATCTTGATGGGTCACAAAGATTTCTCCAATGCTCTCAGTAAATAATTGACAGTAATGTTGTCATTACTTATGTTTCGGAACTCTCAATGTTTTTGAAATGCAGTTATCCCTTCTGCTCTGCTTGTCTCTACTCTTGTTTGGTGCTGCAATCCAATGATGTGTCAATCTGTTCAGAAGTAGTTAAATCCAACCTGCGCCAACGATTATGTGACACAGTAGACTCTCATTATTACAGGTCTGCAACACAAAAACCCCCGTGATAGCAAACTTCTGTCACGGTTCCAGTCGCAGTTGCACTGTAGCCAGTAAAAGAGGTGAAATGAGGTCAGGTACATTTTTACCATGTGGGGTGGCTCAGATGCGGTAACTCAGGTGGCACAGATGGTATTGCACACTTCAACATCATCCAGCTCACTTCTGATCAAAAGCGTGGCCCCAAAATGTATTGGTTCATGCTAGAAATTAAACCAAGTATGGATCAGGAGGCTCTGAATTAAACACCATTACGACAATACCAGAACAGAAGTACAACTCAAGAGGTGGTGACCTCCTGGTATGTAGAGTCAAGGGCAGTTTGGTTTAGTTCACTGTTAGCAGTGTGCATAGACTGAATTATTTACTAAAGAATTCCGATGGTGATTTTCAGTAGATATTTTCAAAGGTGAAATTTCTAGCTTTGTATTTCAGAGTGCAAGATTATCTCAAGGTTTTTCCACTGAAGTTGGGTGGGACTATAACAAGAGGTCATGGGCTAAGGGTGAAAGTTGAAAAGTTTAAGGGGAACACGAGGGGAAACTTCTTCACTCAAGAGGGTCTTGAGAGTGTGGGATGAACTGCCTGTGCAAGAGGTGCCTGTGAGCTTGATTTCAATGTTTAATCCAAGTTTGGACAGTAGGGGTGTGGAGGACTATGGTCCCGGTGCAGGTCGGTGGGAGTAGGCAGTCTAAATGGTTTGGCACAGAATACATGGCTGAGGGGCCTGTTTCTGAGCAGTAATTTTCTATGACTCTAAGAAGATGGGAATGTGAAGGAGGTGGTGATGGATGTGGTGGGGGTGGGAGAGTGTTGGAGGAGATCTTTGCACTGACCAGGGTAAATAACTTCACACTGTTTATAGTTGGCCCCTTACTGCGTGTCAGCTGCAAGTCACTAACAAATGTGAACTTACAGCTGTAGTGTAAGTGAGGCTTTGGACACAGGTTTATTGCTGTTGAGTAAATATCAATTTACTTAACTAACTAATAATTCTGTGCGTAGTGGCACTGGTAAGAGGTGAGTGATCAGTGTTTATCAAAGTGACTCCTAATTTGGGGGTGCTTGTGTCAAAAACGTAGGGATTAGCTATATTGTCCTTCTTTCCATTGTCTTAGAAACATTTTTACTTCTCACTAGGTTGCAGCTTTGGCACAAGTTGGTCTGACAATTGCCTTTCAACAACTACAAATGGAACTACCTCTACTTAAAGAGGGTTTAAACCATCCCGGGATGCTTCACACAGGCGTAACCCACCAAGATACGGCACAAGCTGAATAAGGATGATTTGCTTCAATATAGTGCACACCATTACACAAGAAACTCCTGGAGTACGCGAGTTATTTATTTATTTATTTAACAATAGTGTGTGGAGTTGGCCCTTCTGGCACTTTGAACCACGCTGCCCCAACAACCCCCGACAAACCAGATTAACCCTAACCTAATGACAGGACAATTTACCTACCCACCAATTAATCTACCCGGTAGGTACAGGAGGAAACCCCTGCATTCCACAGGGAGAAGTACAGAGACTGATTACAGAACAGCACCGGAACTCAATTCCGAACTCTGGAACTCCAGGAACTGTAATGTCAACGGGCTAACCGCTACCATGCGCCCACTTTAGAGTCAAATAAGTATTCGTGAAAGATGGTCACTTTTATATGACGTACGGTTACCAATGTCTAAGCCACAAGCTCTCCAAAGCAGCGGTGTGATTATGATCAACTAGTGACATGGTACATTTTATGTTCAAACGAAATTGCAGACAGAAGGAATCGCAGAATAGTGACAGGAAGAGGCCTTTCGGCCCCTTGAGTCTCTGCAAGAGAAATGCAGCTGTCCCAGACACTCTGTGTGCTCTTCACACAACTTCTTTTCCAAGTACTGGTATAATTCAGTTTGAAAGTCAACGTTTGCCTCAACCACACTGCTGTGCAAACCATCCAAGATATGTTGACCACCCAGTGTTTAAACAGTTTTTCCTCATCTTTCCTTTGTTTTTTTTAATACTTTATCTTAAATCTGTGTCGTCCCCCCGCCGACCATCCTTTCTCAACTTTCACCATTGGGAAAAATATTCTTTTCAAATACTCTCGTTAAACCTTTTGTTCTTTTGGGAGTCTCTATCGCATCTCTTTTCAACATCCTCTGCTTCTCCAACTCATTTTCCTGTAACATTAGCCCCTTTCCTCTGAAGCTGATCTGGTAGATCTTGTCTACACCTCCTGAAAGACTTCTACATTCTTCCTGAACCAGATACAATCCCTATAAAGAGTTCACTACCATTGCTGAAATATAAACAGAAAAAATTGGGAGCACTCAGCTAGTCAGCAGCATCTGTGATAACAGAAACAAAGTTAATCCTTCAGAATTATTCATCAGAATTTTATTTCTTCAGAGGTACTGACTAAACTGCGAAGTATTTCCAGCATTACTTATTTCAGAGTCCTATCATCAGCATTTTTTTTTGCCTCTAGCTCATCATGACTATCTTGCTTTTGTACACTGCTGCCTCTATTTGTGAAGCTCAGGACTTTTTATGAGATGGTATTTTTTTTACATCAGCTTCCTTAAACTTTTTTGTTACTTTCAAAGGTTAACGCACACACAAACACTGCCCCCATTTCAGAACTGAACATAATATTGCTTTTCCTTGCCCTTTCTGCTAAAATGTTTCACTTAAATAGTTTCATCCTATAAATTTCCACAGCCACATGCCCACTCATTCCTCTGGACTCTCTCTGCCCTTAATGTAATCTCTCGTCTGAAAACTGGCAGCCCAGAGGGTGCAGGACTCAATCACCACTACACTGCAGTGTCTGCTTCGGGACAAAAGGATGCCAACTGTGCTCCAGCTGACGCACTCCCACGGAGATAATAGGTGTCTAAAAGCTTGATCAAAGAGCCAAAAGAAGTATTTAAAGGAAGAAATGCACCCATAGGTTTATGGAGGGAATTCCCAACCCTGGCAGCTGAAGCAACAGCATCAATAGCGGAAGAATTAAACTTAGGGGTGATATTTTGTGTTCATGCTGCACTTTGGCATTTGAGCAAATCAAATGGTTCAATTTAATGTCCGAGAATGTATACAGGATACAACCTGAAGTTCTTACTCTTCACAGACGTCCACGAAACAAGAATCCCATCGAATGACTGATAGAACATCAGAACTCCAAAGCACAGGTCAAAATTGGTCATGGAGGTTCAAATTTTGAGTGGCTTGTTAAATCAAGGTGATACAGGAAATTATTAAACATTCCAAGAATATGATTTGCATTGGTTCTCCCTGTATTCTGTTCTCATTCATTCTTCATCTATCACAATTACAAAAAGCATGTCACTGCTGTTTATAAGATCTTGCTGTGAACATGATGACATCTTGACTGAACACAGTAACTGGAATTAAAAGCAATTCATTGTTCGAATTGCCAAGAGATATCATTATTTACTTTTAAAACTTAATGTATTTCCCCTTGTGTAACTCTGTAATGCATTGCTTATTTCTATCCGTTCTCCTTTACTGAAGTAGTGTTTGTATGGAAAAAGTGAAGCACAGTTGGCTGGCCTGCTTTAACGTTGTTTCAGGTAATTAATATTTTCCTTGATCTGCACTGTTTATTGTGTAAATAGAGAACTACATGAGGATAAAGTGCCACACAATTGCCAAAAAGCACTGTGTGACAGTTAGGAAATTTACTGTTGGATTACTGTGATAATTCTGCTTAATGCTGCGCTTGAGTTAGCCTTACTGTGAAAAACACAGACAGTTCAGCCAAAGTGCCGCATGGCCTTAAATCAAATTAGAGCAGCAGCCTGTTCAATGGCAACATGCCTCTTACAATTAATGAACTGTGAGAGTGACAGATGAAGAGGAAATTGTTCTTGAACTTTTCAATTTATTTTGATAACTGTCCCAGATACATTGCTTTACTGGTGCACTCTAAGTTAATATCCTCCTTGACAGTGCATATAGTACATGATATCAGATGGAATTCTATCAAAAAGAAACTGGATAAATAAATCATTGGCAGGCTGGAAAAGTATTAGGTTACCTTAAAACATTCACACTTTGAACAAGACTCTCATCACCTGTTGTTGATGCAAGCAGTGCCGAAAGATCTTCATGCTGAGGTGAAGGGAGTCTGCTCCCTCAGCATTCGCCATTTCTTTGCTACAAATACATTACTGCTGACATCCTTCAAAATCGGTGAATAAAAAGAACCCCTTTTCTCTGCAGGTTGCTGAACCAGAAAGAAAGTCAATTATTTTTTCCTGCTGCTCCCTCAGATCACTCACTGATGCCAGGTACGTTGCAGCCACCCCCTCGGCATCTTGACCGAGTGATTCTTCTTTATGTGTGTTTTTGGAGATTATTATCCTGGGCCAAACACATTGATGGAAAAGGCACTCCTATACTTCACTACGAGCTTAAGGAGATTTGGTATGTCACGAAAGGTTCTTACACATTCCTCCTGATGTGCAGAGGCAAACATTTTGATTGGCTACATCACTGTGTGTATGGAGGCTGCAATGTGCAGGATTGAAAGAAGCTGCAGAAGGTTTTAGACTTGGCTGGCTCCATCACAGCTACAAGCTTTCCTGCCATCAAGGACACCTTCAAAATGTTACATAGGTTTTTACATAGTAGGGGAATTAAGGGTTATGGGGAAAAGGCATAACCCTTATGGAGCTGAGCTTACGGACAGATCAGCCATGATCTTATTGAATGGCGGGGCAGGTTCGATGGGCCGGATGGCCTACTCTTGCTCCTATTCCTTATGTTCTTATGCTCTTGTGTGTTGCCTGAAGCAGGCAGCACCTATCACTAAGGACCCTTGCCATCCAGGAATGCCCTCTTCTCATTACTACCATTGGGGAGGAGGTACAGGGGACTCAATATTTTAGGACCAGTTTCTTCCTCTCTGCCATCAGTTTTCTGAATGTAAGCTGAACCCATGAACACTATCTCACTACGTCTTGTGTAACTTCTAGTAATTTTAATGTCTTGCACTGTACTGCTGCCACAAAAGAACCTATTTGACAACATATGATAATCTTGCTTTGGATTCTCATTCTGATTCTGGAATAGCTCCACCCATTTCCACCCTTTTCCCAATTTGATACATTCATTATCAGGATTCATCAGAGGAAGACCAGGACTAGGAACATGAAAAATGGTCCCTTTCCCTTTGTAAGCCCAGAACTATTAATGTCAAAGAGACACAAACTTGTAAACTATGGGAACAAGTCCTTCAGTCTAAGTGATCCGTGCCAACTTTGATGTCCACCTTAGCTCGTCCCATTTGCCCACGTTTGGCCAATCACCCTCCATATACCTATTCGAGTGTCTTTTAGATATTGTTAATGCACCTGCGTCAACCATTCCCTCCAACAGCTTGTTCCATATTCAGACCGTCCTCTGGGTGAAAACATTGCCGTTCAGGTGCTTATTAAATCTCTCCCCTTCACGTTAAACCTATGCCCTCTCATTCTTGGTTCCACAACCCTGGGATAAAGACTGTGTGCATTCACCCTACCCATGCCCCTTATGATCTTGTACCTTCCGTATGATCTCATTCCTCATTCTCCAATACGTCTATGCTTGACTATTCAGTGAGCCCAATTCTTTTTCCACACATTGGTACCGCACAAGGCATTGAATGCATTACAATTCAATCAGAATGTTATTTTATACCTCCGTCACATTGAAATTCAGGTTAATGCCAAACATTTTGAAGGCTGGCCTATTCAGTCTGAAGTGGGAGACATTGAGGGAAGTTGTCTCTAGCCTTCCAAGCAACAGCGGCAATTACGAATGGGAAAAGAAAGGAAATTAAAGACGTATGCAGTAAGGATACTACAGTAATCATTCATTACTTTAATCTACATGCACACAGGTCAAGCCTAACCAGCAATAACTTTGTGAAGGAAGAAACCCTAGACTGCTAATGAGATGGCTTTTTGGATCATTATCATGAGTAAGCAACTGGGAAACAGATGATCATAGACTGCATATTGTGCAAGAAGAAAGGGTTAAATGATAACATTTATGAAGAGTGGCCGTAACTTAGTTAAGTTCTTCATTGACTCTTGCTGTTTATAGATTTGTTGAAACAAGCAAGGGTTGATTTGGATGTCTTGAGAAAGGTCCTGGATGAAAATGTAGATGGGTGAGTTAGTAAGTTTGCAGATGATACGAAGATTGGTGGAGTTGTGGATAGTGTGGAAGACCGGCAAAGAATGCAGCACAATATAGATCAGTTGCAGACATGGGCAGAGAAATGGCAGATGGAGTTTAAACCAGATAAATGTGAGAAGTTGCACATTGTTGCTGAGCAGAGAGACCTTGGGGTCCAAGTTCATAGCTCCATGAAAGTGACTACGCAGGTGAATAAGGTGGTAAAGAAGGTTATGGGATGCTTGCATCTATTAATTGAGACAATGAGTTCAAAGGTCAGGAGGTTATGTTGCAACTTTATAAAACTCTAGTTAGGCCACATCTGGAGTATTGCATACAGTTCTGGTCACCCCACCATAGGAAGGATGTTGAGGCTTTGGACGCTGCCTGGTTTAGAAGGCATGTGTTATCTGGATAAACTTGAGTTGTTTTCTCTTATAAACCTAAGTAGCGGAGGCTGAGGGGAGAGCTGATAGAGGTTTACAGGATTATGAGAGGCATAGATAGAGTAGACAGACAGCATCTGTTCCCAGGGCTGAAATGTCTAATTCCAGAGGAAATGGATTGAAGGTAAGAGGGAGGTAGGTTCAAAGGGGATGTGAGGGGCAAGTTTTTTACTCAGAATGATGGATTGCTGGTATGGTGTAGAGCCAAATACTTCAGAGGCTTTACGGAGATGTTTAGATAGGCAAATGAATATGAGGAAGATGGAGGGATATTGATATGTGTAGGTAGGAGGGATTAGTTTTATGGGGGGGGGGAGTTTACTTTTTAGCTGGCTCAGCACAATATTGAGGGCTGAAGGGCCTGTTCCTGTGCTGTATTGTTCTATTTTCTATGCTCTACACTTTAATGTGGTAGCAGCTCACATGATCTGAGAATCTTGAGGTGGATTTCACAGCAGGTGAAGGCTTATCCAGCACAGTCAACGTGCGACAAGACCGAATGAAGTCGGAGGATCAGAGGATTTAGTTTATTGACTTCAAAAGTAGCAGGAAAGAGGACAGGTTTGGTGTCCATATAAATTCCAGACAGAAGACACTGTGAAGCTGGAGAATTTTACGAAGCAAAGGAGGACTAGTTTCCTGCCTACATATTCAGGACATGAAGAAATGTACCAAATACAATGCAAATTTGTAGGTACTGTAGATGTTGACAAGTCCTATTAGTTCTGAATTACATTTAAAGAGTTTAATTTGAAGAGATGATGCCAAAAAAGGTGATGATCCTGAAAAAGTAATACAGGGAATCCTCAAATCATGTAAATGCTCCATTCCTGAGAATCGTCCATAGGAAGATTATACCATAAACCTAAACCATCTGTTGCTATATCTACTCATGCCATATCTCTGTACGCTAAGTATAATTCTTTCATTTCATTGAATAATCAGCTGAACACTACCCATAATTAAAGTAATGGAATATATACCACATCTATTCATAAATAAATCCCTCAAAACACTTTATTATCGTTACTACTAGATTGAAAATGTTTTAAAATGCAAGAGAGAATTTGTGTAAAGCTGGATATCCAAAAGTCAGGCCATTCTTAAACCAGGGAACCTATGGTCAATGTAGTCAAGGTCATGGAAGCAATGATGTTGAAGTAACCATCACAGATCACAGAACAGGATGTGAGATTAGGTGTACATAAGGCAGAGCTGGAAACGTGACCTACTGGCATTACTGGTGGCCTGGAGTGGACACTTCAGTGATGTCATGTCCACTTTGTAGTGAGGCGTTCAGTGAAAAAGAGACAGAGATCAGGAAGGTCTGTAGTTGTTTGAATTTGCAAATGTTTATTAGTGCAAATAGTTAACGATTTGTATAAATGCTTTGATGTTTTTGTTTTATAAGGGAAGATATGCTCCCTATATGGTACCCACATGCAACATTTTATGTGTTACATGTGTAGGATACTTTTAAGTACTAGCTTGTGTCATATGATATGATTCTAAATACATTATTGTAACCAGATACTGGAGTTTAGTTGAGAATGACTTCCTTCTTTAAACTTGCCTCTGTTTATTTGTATGTACAGTCACAGCACAAAGACTACATTGGGCAAAGGAGCTTCACAGGTGAGTCTCTCCTGCAAATTCTCCACTTCAACATACTCGACTTTAGTTTTGACGCATTCTTCTGTGCTGCATTACCAAAGAGGTGACTGGAGTCTCCAATGGAAGATTTTTATAAGGGTTACATAGAATGATACAATATACAACACATGACTATGTTCTTGCCAAGGAGAGGGCTGTACAGAGCTGACCCTTTAGAAAGCTTCATGCTGATTCCTGGGACTCCCTGGTGTCTACATTACGATGTGGAAAATATTAATTATTATGTTTATTGTGTCCCTTTAAAATGAGGGGAACATTATTAATTCGGTTTTGATTGATGCCAAAGTCATCCTGTTTGGCATGAAATAAAAGATGAAGGTCAGTCACAAACTGAGCATCAACTCTATGACAGAGCCTGCTGCCTGTGACTAATCACCGTATTAAACCCCTCCTCCCATGCAAAATTAAATGCAAGTAGAAATATGTGTTCTAGCGGCACAATATCGAGCCACATATTAATTATTGTGGCAAGCCATTGCCATCTGTCAGATCCGCCATTTTCCATGGAGTGGCGCGAGGTGGGAGTTGGAGAGGGTGGAAAGTGGAGGAACTGCAACCAGAGATGTCACTTAGGAAGACCACGGACAATGAAGGACTGATGCTCCTTGGTTTTGTCTTCTTACATTCAATCCACGGCAGGGAAATCCTGGAGATCTGCTGCAAAATGTGGAACCTAGACATAACACAGACTCTGGCCCCAAATATTTCCACCGATGCACTTAATGCTGGTTTTAGATGCTGATTAGAATTGCTTCTGAAAAGAGTTTTGCAGCCAGTATTATTTTGCACACGTTGCAGATGTTTTTGGAATTCACCGTCACCTTCATCTTCTGATCCTCGGCGCTCAGCCCAGTAAATAAAGAGAAGGAACAGTTTCAAATGACCCTTGCTCTGGCAACACCAGAGCATACTTTTCAAATAAGTTGCCTACTTCTTTTAATAACAATCTTGCATTGTGTTAACAAATCATTGGAGAAACTAACTGACCATACGAGGCAAAGGAACAGAAAAATCAAAATGATTTAATTGTCCAGCGTCACGCATTGCCCCCTTCAAAAGATCAATGTATATGCGGATTTTAGGGGGAATGAAGGACAGGGAAATGATGCTGAGATAAAAGAACAGGCAAGTCTTAAATGAGTGGCAGGACAAGCAGAAAGAACTCTCAGCCCGACACATCGACTGTACTTCTTTCCATAAATGCTGCCTGGCCTGCAGCATTTTGTGCGTGTTGCTTGGATTTCCAGCATCTGCAGGCTTTCTCTTGTTTTTATTTCTTTCTGCTGCTACTTCTAGTCGTTCTGTAATGGTCAATTCAGAATTTTACCAACCTCTCTTGTTCTGGGTACAAATGAGCTCTTCTCCTCATTTGTGATTTCTGCCTTTGCTTCAACTCAAAGGAAACCCACATCTGCAAGTTGCTAAATAAACACTTGAGGAGCTGGGCAAGGAGGGTGCATTTTCAGCACAATACTTCACACACCTAACACATGCGTGAGCTAACAGGGTGTGATGCCTGATGCATTCTGCGTTCTTAACGGAATATCAATCAGCATCACAGTGATGGGAAAAGATCCCTCAGGAAAGTGCTCACAACATATCCACTGTGCAGACGCTTCGAGGTTAATTGCACATGAACTTTGTAAAGGTAATAAGAGGAAAATAAGGTCCTATCTTGAGAACATATTGAAACATTTTTTCATAATTGACACAGCACAATTTTGACACACTTCAGGAGCAACTAATTACCGGTAAGGTTAGACTAGTGATAATATAAACATCATAGATTACTTGAAATGATCATAGTCAGTCTAAGGGGTAAAGAAACACTAGCTTCAGTGTACACAGTAGCACTTAATCACCCCAATGTTATTTTTCTTCTTATTACTACAATCATAAAAAATATACACTGTATTTTAACTGTAGTGTTTTGAGCTTTCAACACGCACATTTAAAGGTGTTTAAACAAGGCTACAAGGTGCCAAAATTATAACCTTAACATTTTTCCCAATGACCTCAACATGCCCAGAAATATTAGATGAATCAAGATATTATAATAATGCCAACTACTCTACATAGGACTGAAGAAAATTTCATCATATTTACATTCATATAACTAAAATCTATAGTAAATAATGTACCCACATGTCTATCTTACAGGAAATAAATGGAGAAGTAAATGCTGGGTATGTTATTGAAGCAAAGTTCTCTTTACCTGCCAGGAAGCAGTTGGTTTGAAGTTCCATACTGTGTAACATGTAAAGTTGCTTTTGTTCGAGAGTGTTGAGGGTCTGGAAGTCACTCAGAAACTAGAGAAGGCAGAATGCTTCAAAAATGAAATGCCTGGCAATGGACAGGTCTGGGATGTGGATTAAACCAAATAATGTTCCTTTGATTTCTTATCTCAAGGGAGTTCTGTCCATTCTTAGTCAAAATACTACACACCTAAGCTATTTAAAAGACCACGGACTAAAGAACAGAAACATAAGCAACTCGTAAGCAGTACTTCGATGGTTTGGAGAGCTTTTAGGTAGAGACATGGTGCAGTGGTCAGGCACAGCTGGGTGCATAGCAGTAGCATTCATAGGGAGCAGTTATTAAATTCGGAATAACGTGTAACCTGTAGCCTCACTGGATATTACGAAGGTTTATCTCAGGATGAGTAAATTACGTGGCAGGACTTATGTAGGGCGTTATTGAAATAGATTGCATATTTTGCATCTTGTTATGAATCATCACATGCTAGCCAAGGCAATGGAGCTACTCTGGTAGCTAATGATGGGTAATACTGAAGGTATTTGCACTGATCCCCACAAAGCAAAGCATAATCCACGGAAGAGGGAATCCAGCGCGTACATAAAGTAAAAACAGTAAGAAGCTGCAGTCAAAACATTTTAAAGTCAGAACTTAGTTATTAATGATCTATTGAAATCAAATGAATCTCCAGTCAGATTTTTGCCTTTCTATGCTAAAGCAGACATGGAGTATTATTTCCAGCATCACCATGGAGATCTTTGATGCTGTGCATTTCTTACTAATATTGATCAAAGTAAGGTTCTGACCAAGAGCAAAATACCTATCTGCCCAATGAACTTCAGCTCCTGCTTCAAGTACAATCCTTTGCTTAACCTTGAAGATGAGCAAACTATTATCCCTTGGCATTAAACTTGCTTGTGCAGACATTTCTTCTTTGAGGTAAGATCAAGTCATTGTGCACAGTAGGGGAAGACATGTAAAAATAATGGACTGCAGCAATAAACAGGACATGAATGTACCATTGGTTGCGTCCGTTCTATGCCTGTGGATGTGCTTTGAAGCTCAATATATAGTTGTGAATATTGTCTTGTCCTAATGATTATTTTCAGACCAGTAATAACCATATAACCATATGACAATTACAGCATGGAAACAGGTCATCTTGGCCGTTCTAGTCCATGCCGAACTCTTACTCTCACCTAGTCCCACCGACCTGCACTCAGCCCATAACCCTCCATTCCTTTCCTGTCCATATAGTTGTCCAGTTTAACTTTAAACGACAACATCGAACCTGCCTCAACCACTTCTGCTGGAAGCTCGTTCCACACAGCTACCACTCTCTGAGTAAAGAAGTTCCCCCTCATGTTACCCCTAAACTCTTGCCCTTTAACTCTCAACTCATGTCCTCTTGTTTGAATCTCCCCCACTCTCAATGGAAAAAGCCTATCCATGTCAACTCTATCTATCCCCCTCATAATTTTAAATACCTCTATCAAGTCCCCTCTCAACCTTCTACGCGCCAAAGAATAAAGACCCAACTTGTTCAACCTTTCTCTGTAACTTAGGAGATGAAAACCCAGGTAACATTCTAGTAAATCTTCTCTGTTACTCTCTCAATTTTGTTGACATCTTTCCTATAATTCGCTGACCAGAACTGTAAATGTTTAGGATGTGATGTAGATCAGTGACACAGTGTGGAGTGAAGTTAGTATGTACCATTAAGGCTTTCCATGAGACAAATGTTAAACTATCCCTCTATTCTACTGTTTTTGTGTTGGAGAAACACATGGTCACACAGGCAGCCAACTCTGAATAATGAGAATTCTGTTGACTTAATGGCATTAAGTACTGGAAGCAGAGTATACACATTACATTTGTGAATAAACAAAACTGTTACACACACTTTCTACAAACCCTAAACAACTCTTTTGATTTCTCCTACTTCCTACAAATCAAAGGATTAGTCAGTGCTTTTGCGTGGGCCCCAGCTATGCCTGTCTTTTGCTCTTGGCTCCCTGGAACAGCGCTGGTTCCAAATCTTCTCTGTTACTGCTTGCAAGTTTTTCTCTATGATGTCCATGACTGCATGCATGCTGCTTCCTGCATCCGTGCAGAATATGTCTACTTTATTGTCTTTCCCGCCGATTTCACCCTGCCCTCAAATTCACCTGGACTATTTCAGACACTTCTCTTCCTCTTCCGGACCTCCCTGTCTCCATCGCAGCAGCCAAACTATCCACCAATATTGATAGTAAGCTTCCATTTTATTCCCCACAAAGAAAGGTAGGTGTCTGGAATGTGCTGCCAGAGGTAGTGGCGAAAGCAAGTACCATTGAGAAGCACTTAAATAGAGACATGAATAAGCAGAGAACATGGGACATGGACCAAGTGCAGGCGGAAGGAATTAGTTTAATTAACTATCATCAGTTTAAATAGTTCAGAACAACATCATGGGCCAAAGGGCCTGTTTCTCTGCTACATTCTATGTTCTATGTGAATTTTTTCCCAATCTAATCAATTTCCCAGAAGATTTATCCCAAAAGTGCTCACTGATTATTGAAATAATTGAATAAAAGATCTTCAGTGAGCTATCCGGTGAAGTACGACTTTTGTATGCTGAGCAATAAATTATCGTACCACTTGGAATTTTTCAGATTCTTTGCACCAGCAATCAGGATTGAAGGCCAATATCTCACGTGGAACCAACGACTCAACACTGAAGTTTATTTGTCGCGTGTGCATCGATGCGCACAGCGAAAAGCATCAGTTGCGTTAACAGCCAACACACCCGAGGGTGTGCTGTGGGCGGCCTGCATACGTTGCCACGCATCCCGGAGCTAACATCCAGGTCAGTTGATTTTTTTTTGCGTGCTATGGATCTTCCTGGACCTGATACTTTGGAAATAGTAATATTCTTAATGCCTGGCGTGTAACGTCAACGCAACAGCAGCTGTTCCTTTGTTTTACCAGCACCAAACATAGGAGGGAGAGCTGCAGTACAGTTATTTCATCTTACTAATGAAACAGCTGTGTATGTATTACATCTTGGAAGGTGACAATACAGTGAGATTAAATGTAAAGCGTTAGATAAATTACTTGGCCACGGGGAACATGATGTACTCTGTGTATCTTTAGAACTGTAATTGTTCCTTACAATGGCTTACTGCTTGTTCAGCACCAGAAAAGTTATAGTGACCACTGCGGAACCATTTAAGAAAGTGGAATATCACAGGGGTCAAGGGGTTCCTAGCATTTCTTTGAAATAGATGAATGGACACCTGCAGTCACTTTAACAGCTGTGGGCTAACATCTTTTGCAGAGTTTCTGACCGGTTTGGTAAAGCATTCGGCTGTAAAAGGGAGAACCTGTTTCTTGACCATCCAATCCAGCATCATTGAGTGCTTGACCTCCGTAACGCACTGCTCTGTTACACCAAGGTTGCTTGTAAATTGTTGTAACTTGATTTGCTAATGCGTTTTGTGTGAATGTTTTGAAATTTATAGTAACACTAGGAAAGTTTAAAACATAGAGAACCTACAGCACAATATAGGCCCTTCAGCCTACAATGCTGTGCCAAACATGCACTTACTTTAGAAACACACATAAAAGTTGCTGGTGAACGCAGCAGGCCAGGCAGCATCTCTAGGAAGAGGTGCAGTCGACGTTTCAGGCCGAGACCCTTCGTCCTGACGTAGGGTCTCGGCCTGAAACGTCGACTGCACCTCTTCCTAGAGATGCTGCCTGGCCTGCTGTGTTCACTAGCAACTTTTATGTGTGTTGCTTGAATTTCCAGCATCTGCAGAATTCCTGTTGTTACTTACTTTAGAAATTACCTTGGGTTGCCCATAGCCCTCTATTTTTCTAAGCTCCATGTACCTATCCAGGAGTCTCTTAAAGGACTCTTTTAATGATGGGGAATGTGGATTATGAGCATGTTAACTTAATTTCTGCTATCTTATTTAAATTTCTATAGATTCAGGATCAGTTCCTGTGGATTGGAGGGTGGCTAATGTTATCCCTCTCTTCAAGAAGGGAGGAAGAGAGAAAACAGGGAATTATAGACCGGTTAGCCTGATGTCGGTGGTGGGAAAGAAGCTGGAGTCAATTGTAAAAGATGAAGTTACAACACATCTGGATAGCAGTAACAGGATCTGTCCGAGTCAGCATGGATTTACGAAGGGGAAATCGTGCTTGACTAATCTGGAATTTTTTGAGGATGTAACTATGAAAATGGACAAGGGAGAGCCAGTGGATGTAGTGTACCTGGACTTTCAGAAAGCCTTTGATAAAGTCCCACATAGGAGATTAGTGAGCAAAATTAGGGCACATGGTATTGGAGGCAGAGTACTGACATGGATTGAAAACTGGCTGGCTGACAGGAAACAAAGAGTAGCGATTAACGGGTCCCTTTCAGAATGGCAGGCAGTGACCAGTGGGGTACCGCAGGGTTCAGTGCTGGGACCGCAGCTGTTTACAATATATATTAATGATTTAGATGAGGGAATTAAAAGTAACATTAGCAAATTTGCCGATGACACAAAGCTGGGTGGCAGTGTGAAATGTGAGGAGGATGTTATGAGAATGCAGGGTGACTTGGACAGGCTGGAGGAGTGGGCAGATGCATGGCAGATGCAGTTTAATGTGGATAAATGTGAGGTTATCCACTTTGGTGGTAAGAACAGGAAGGCAGATTATTATCTAAATGGACTCAAGTTAGGAAAAGGGGAGGTACAACGAGATTTGGGTGTTCTTGTACATCAGTCACTGAAAGCAAGCATGCAAGTACAGCAGGCAGTGAAGAAAGCTAATGGCATGCTGGCCTTCATAACAAGGAGAATTGAGTAGAAGAGCAAAGAGGTCCTTCTGCAGCTGTACAGGGCCCTGGTGAGACCACACCTGGAGTACTGTGTGCAGTTTTGGTCTCCAACTTTGAGGAGGGACATTCTTGCTATTGAGGGAGTGCAGTGTAGGTTCACAAGGTCAACTCCCGGGATGGCGGGACTGTGATATGTCAGAAGATTGGAGTGACTGGGCTTGTATACTCTGGAATTTAGAAGGCTGAGAGGGGATCTTATTGAAACATATAAGATTATTAAGGGATTGGACACGCTGGAGGCAGGAAGCATGTTCCCGCTGATGGGTGAGTCCAGAACCAGAGGCCACAGTTTAAGAATAAGGGGTAGGCCATTTAGAATGGAGTTGAGGAAAAACTTTTTCACCCAGAGAGTGGTGGATATATGGAATGCTCTGCCCCAAAAGGCTGTGGAGGCCAAGTTTCTGGATGCTTTCAAGAAAGAGATGGATAGAGCTCTGAAAGATAGAGGAATCAAAGGTTATGGGGATAAGGCAGGAACTGGATACTGATTGTGGATGATCAGCCATGATCACAGTGAATGGCGGTGCTGGCTCGAAGGGCCGAATGACCTACTCCTGCACCTATTGCCTATTTCGAGGATGGGCACCTCTTCATTTGAAATTGTTTAGAGCAGATGATGTGCACCTCTTTGCTCCAATCAAAACTGGGGAAGCAGTGGAACGCCACGTCCTTCACGAGCAGCTCAGGAAAAACGAGAGAGATCACGGTACTGCTAACTGCACTGAAGCACAGGGCCAGCCAGGAGCTTGGAGGTGATTCCATCCGCCAAATGAGGAGTGTGCTTGCCAAGAGCACATTCCTTCAGTGATGACCACGAGTGCCTGGTATGCCTGTCAACATTAAAGAATACGGCCTCGGCATGTCACTTCTAAAACCAAAGAAGAAGAGCCCGAACACAGCAGCATTCCCACTTTAATATTACAAACAGTTGTTTCCAGTCTATGCAGGAAACTGACAACTTCATCTACAATCAGTACAATGCGACAAAGACACAATTATTTTAATAATTTTTCTTCCCCCCTATCTGTCATCTTAATAAGGGAAGGTTCAGATTACAGATCTTCATGACTAATGATAACCAACAGGGTGCAGGGGATTTAGAATGTATGCTGTCCTGGACTGCAGTTCAGCCAGTTCATCACTGAATAACTGTAATACCAATCTCTGTGGCCCAGAGGGACAAAAGCATGGACAGAGGTTGCACTGCCTTACATGAAGTTACATTCACTAAAACTTGCAGCCAGGACTCTGCGTTTCTTTGGAAGGGTCTTAGGCGAATGGAACTGATGGGTTATCCTGCAGACAGTGGCTCTGAAGAATAATGGGGGCTTGTTTTATCAACTGGCGGTTGAACTTTGTTAGGTAAAGCTGGATTTTGGACATGTTCAATGGTCAAAATTACAAAAAGTCAAAATAGCACCTCCAGCCAATGTTGTGTATCGAGTCATCAGTTAAAGTGTTTGTGGACTACTGAAGGCCAGGCAGGTAGTCACAAATAGAAGATGAGGGTCTAAGGATGAGGGAAGTCCATATTTATTTAGTTAGATCATGCAACCATGTTTGTTTGATCATACATGAACGATGTATGTCATATAATCTCATTCGGTCTGTAATGGTCAACAGTGCTTCTAAGTCTCTTCTTGCTGTTTCATAAATGACTGAGTGAACTGGTGACTTGCAGTGCACCCTGAACTCATAACACCAGGACTTGGCTCTGTTCGCTTCAGATCTGACTGTGTGGATAAGCACAGCTCCAATGCCGTATTCAAGTTTGCTGATGACACCACTGTCGAATCAAAGGTGGTGATAAATCAGCATTTAGGAGGGAGACTGAAAATCTGGCCTCGTGGTGCCAGAATAACAACCTCTCACTCACTGTCAGCAAGACCAAGGAGCTTATTATTGACTTCAGGAGGAGGAAACCAGAGGTCCATGAGCCAGTCCTCACTGGGAGATCAGAGGTGGAGAGGGTCAGCAACTTTAAATTCCTCAGTCTTATTATTTCAGAGGACCTGTCCTGGGCCCAGCAATTATGAAGAAAGCCCAGCAGCACCTCTACTCTCTTCGGAGTTAGTGGAGATTCGGCATGACACCTGAAACTTTGACAAACTTCCACAAATGTGTAGTGGAGAGTATATTGACCGGCTACGTCACAGCCTGGCATGGAAACACCAATGCCTTTGAATAGAAAATCCTACAAAAGTAATGGATACGGCCCAGTTCATCATGGGTAAAGGCCTCCGCACCACTGGGCACATCTACACGAAACAATCTCACAGGAAAGCAGTATCCATCATCAGGAACCCCAGCCACTCAGGACATGCTCTCTTCTCCCTGCTGCCCTCAGGAGGAAGGTACAGGAGCCTCATGACTCATCCCACCAGCTTCAGGAACAATTACTATCCCTCAAACGTCAGTCAAACTCTTGAACCAAAGGGGAGAATGTCAGTCACCATCACTTGCCCCATCTTTTAAATGTTCCAGCAACCAATGGACTCACTTTCAAGGACTCTTCTCCTCATGTTCTTGATATTTATTGATTATTTATTATCATTATTATTTCTTTCTTGTTGTATTTGCACAGTTTTGTTGTCTTCTGCATGATGGTTGAATGGCCTCTCTGGGCAGCCTTTCATTGATTCTGGTATAGTTATTATTCTATCGATTTATTGCGTATCCCCACAAGAAAATGAATCTCGAGGTTGTATATGAGATATATATGTACTTTGATAATACATTTACCTTGAAGTTTGAACTTTTTGAACTTTGATTTGAAGACAGCTACCACTGAGCTTTCTCAGTAAATACTCTCAAAGCTACCTGTCCATCATGGGTATTTGAATCATGGATAACCCACACTTCTCTTGAACCAGTAAAAAGTTCTAGAGGCAAACTTAGCTTTAAGCCGACATGAATTGTGAAATGAGGAATGGAATCTCACCATTCTCAAAGTCCTGAAGAGCCTTTCAATATTCAAGGGTCGGTTGTGACAAGTCAACAGTGGGAGCAGTAACTGGTGGCTTTGTGTTGGAAATGCTTAGTTAAAATACAATTTATTGATGAAAACTATGAAAGCAACTGTGAGACTCTGTGGAATATATAGAGTGCATTTATGATGAATCCGATGCTAACAATATAGCTGGGACTGCTAGAAATTTGAAACTGTTTGAAGACTAAGTATTTGTGATGTTAGATCAGTATCAGAAGTTGGACCAAGAGAGAAAAATTGTGATTTTCCTATTGCTGTGCCGTGGCAATAGTGATACTGCCAGCAGGAAGGGCTCTCCTTGTGATATTGGCACATTCATGCAAGGTGAGCTTGAGAATAATTGACTCTGTTGGTGTTTCCTTCATCTGGTACTTATCTAGCTCAGTTTGCCATCTCTCTTCATTTGGTGATATCAACAGTTTTGAATATAATCTCCTTGAATATTAAGCCCAAATCATGTCTGTGGTATTTAACCTGACTACTTCCTTCAAAATACTGGACTATGTGTATATTGGTGGCTTAAGATGGGCAATTCAGGTAATTGTGGCCACTCCTATAATCTTTTTGGTTCAGATGTTAAACTGGGGCCCCATCTGCTGGCTGAAGTGGATGAAAAGGAATCCCATGAAATGATTCAGGTTATTCAGATAATAATTACTCTGACTTCCCCCCTTCCTTTCCAGTCCTGAAGAGGGGCCTCGGCCAAAATCGTCAACTGCTTACTCTTTTCCATAGATGCTGCCAGGCCTGCTGAGTTCCTCCAGCATTCTGTGTGTGCTGCTTCGGATTATAATAGAAAGTAGCCATCATTCCTCTCTTACCAAAAGATTGATAAACCGGAACTTGTGTTGACACCCGTCTGTGACTGGGAACCAATTGACCAATTTGCTTTCCCATCAAAGCAGAAGTACACTTCAAAAGTAATCGGGAGGTGTTGTGGTCCTTTGGGATGCCCTCCAGTCTCCATGAAATGTTATAGATTTACAAATGCCTACTTTAAATTCACAATAGCTTATGAATTGTAGGCATTGGTCAATGGTTTGTTCCCTTCCTTCATTCTGGAGTAAGCAGAGTTTTAAAAATTCAAACTTTCTGTTACGCTGATTACGTTGTCAGATGATAAACTGCTTTACTTATAGTCAGAAATGTATTGCTCCATTCTGCTGTTAAATGGTCATTTCAGGCTCCCTGCATACTGAAATAAATGTCCCAGGTCCCTCACAGGGGATTGAGCCAAGGCGTTCTAGTCTGCTGTATAACCTGTGAGAGCAAAGTTTCTGGGATTAGACGAGAAAGTGGAATTGAAGCCAGGATCAGCTGGGTGTGATTTTCCTGAATGTTGGAGCAGATCGGAAGGGCAACGTGACCTCTCCCTGCTCCAGTCTCTTTTTGTTCTGCTCAGGTACAATGGCTTTGGTCTTTCTAGTTAACCTGGCATAAATAGTGCCCAGAAGCCGATTAGAAACTGGATATTCAGCGTGAAAGGAAAGGTAATGGAGGAACCACAGCCTGTGAAACACCGTTGAAACCAAAGGCAAAATATGGTCAATTTTCTCCAACTCTAAGGAATCCCAAGAAGCCCCAATGCAGGCAAAGCATCCTATTTCTTAACCTTCCTCCTGGGAAGGCATGGTGATCTCAGGGGCAAAAGTTGTGGAAAGAATACCTTATGAGTTATATAGTACCTGTGTTATGAAGGTACAATGGATACAGCAGTATACAAACTGTCATAGTTCACAACTCTTTCTTACACTGCAGTGTGAGATTCTCAAGTCCTTTGCTACAATTCCTACTCATAAAAATATTCCAAAGTTACTGCTGGCCTCTTTGTAACTTCATCACTAATTTTCCTCAGTATACAAAGGAAAGCATCAGTTGACATTCTTCAAAGTTGGAAATGCCACTGTTGCGATTGGCCCATCCTCTTTTCCAAATAGCTTAATTAAGTGAAATCCTGAAGCAAAATGCAAGCCCTGCTTATTTTTTGTTTATATAGTTTCAAAAAATCAGTATATTGGAGAGGCTGATTCATTGCTGCACTCCAGATGATTTGGCACAAAGTTGCCAGTGATTGTTTTACTCGACTTCCTGTGCAATAGTCCAATTCTTCACGCACTCGCCCACGCTGCCAGTTCATGCTACCCTAGTTCCCTAATCCATGCTTCTTCAGAGGGATCTGGAAGGTCAATCAACTCTCTTGAAGCTGAGCAATGGGATTCTATGCATTGACAGGGCCTCAGTTAACAGCAGAGGGTGATATAGGGAAGTAAGAACAAGACCTTCCACAAAATGCGAGAGATCTGACAGCTTCCAAAGCTGAAACTTTAGCTATCATACAAGTCAAGGCGTTTTACACTTTCAGAATGCTTCTAGTATTTCAGAAATGTTTAACTCAAGACAAAATGGAATAAATTTGCACAAATTAAGTTAGTAATTAAAAGAAAAATAAATTATAAACAACTGAAAGCCTCTTGAAATAATTAAAATAATTTAAAATAATTCATAAATAAACATCCTGCCACCTATGTAGGACCCAAAAGCAGATTTCTTAGCATAAATGAGGAATCTCAGAAGATCTTGTTCTGCCACTGGATCCCATGAGGAATCCATTTTGGAATGTGTCAGGAAGATATGGACTTGCTAATTCATGGAGGAGTCACAAAATCTACTGGCCCTTATACTGAACAACTAACTTCCTTTAAGGTGTGACTATGCCAGAGCATGTATTTGCTGTAGAGAAACAGAAAAGCAAAAAAACAACGAAGAAGGGTCATGCTGAAGGGTCTCAGCCAGAAAGGTTGACTGATCACTCGTGCAGAATCTGGCCCTCACCTATCCTACTGGTTCTCAGCCATCATTATAAGAACCGCCATCTCCTCTCTGAATGTGGTGGAGCCGGTTGTCCATCCTGTCCAACAATGACAGGAATCCTGTGCGGGAGAGTTTTTAAAGTGGAAAAGCCATTGCCCAGGGGCAGTTCCACTCTCCCGACCTCCGGTCTAGGTCCAGTAGTACGAACAAGGGTCTTTCTTGGTGCAGTGGTTGACCATGACGCCTTCCACGACTTGTCATGCCCTTCGCTCTCCATGGAGCATTGCCGTACCATCTTCCTGACTGTTGGATCTCACTGTAGATCTCATCTGCCCAGTCCACCAGCACTCTCTAAATACCAATATCCTAAATGATCCTACCGTTCCTGAACTTGTTTTGAATTCGAGACTAATTCCATGGCACTAATTCCCCACAGATCTCTAGACTCTGATCACCAACCTACAATCCCCAGACTGATGCCACAACATATTAATTACTCTTTCATCCCAACCCTCAAACACCTCCTTTGCTGACCACATAAACCCTCAGCCCATCAGTATAATATTAACAAAACCCCCACTTCCCTGTCACAATTCCTGAACCCCACAATCTTAATGTAACTGAAGTTCGTGGCACACCTGGGTGTACGAAGGAAAGTCCTTTGATTGTGCAAGGCCTATTAAGTAGCACGAGGGATTTCAATTACACACACTACTGGATTTTGCAGTAATAGGCACCTGAACAAATATCCTTTGGTCCATCTTGAACTCACCATTTAACAGATCTCAGGCAGCACAAGTAAATATCTGCACTTGAAAGTTTAGGTTGTTACATTCTGGATTTCCCTCAAGGATTTATTGTATCCTGTAAACTTTCGAACTGAAACATTATGGAAATAATTTCCATAAATTACATATGCTAACTGCTTTTTTTTGTGACGATAAAATAGCAGGAATGCAAATATTAATTCTCATCATGCACTTATCTAATCTATAACTTTGTGATATCATAGAAACATAGAAAACCTACAGCACAATATAGGCCCTTTGGCCCACAAAGTTGTGCCGAACATATCCCTACCGTAGAAATTACTAGGGTTACCCATAACCCCCTATTTTTCTAAGCTCCATGTACCTATCCAAAAGTCTCTTAAAAGACGCTATCGCATCGCCTCCACCACTGTTGCCGGCAGCCCATTCCACACACTCATCACTGTCTGCATAAAAAACTTACCCCTGACATCTCCTCTGTACCTACTCTCAAGCACCTTAAACCTATGCCCTCTTGTGGCAGCCATTTCAGCCCTGGGAAAAAGCCTCTGACTATCCACACATTCAATGCCTCTCATCATCTTATACATTTTATATCCTAAACACTAGCCTAGTAAAACACTTCCATGTACACATTGGAATGCTAGAGTGCAGATCAGGCCTGTCAAAAGTTCCCTGAAGATGTATAAGCTCACTATTTGTGTATATAGGTTAAAAAGTAGTGGCTCCATATTTAAGCATGAAATAATATAGTTCTCTCCTACTACATTAAGCACTCATTACAAATCACCTTCTTCATTTCCCAGGTGCTTTCTCCAGATTATTTCTTTGTCAGTTTGTAGGCTACTCAAAGTCAAAAGAAAACATTTTGGGCCACCTGGTTCTTTCATCAGTCAGTTCATTACCACAAAAAATCGAGAAACAGCTCCCGTCCATTCTAATTTAATTATGTGCAGAAAACTTCCTCCTTTGTTGACTTTGCAAAGAAAGCTTGGCATCAAAACTGAGCCTTGAGCTGAATTTGATGAATTTAAATTGAATGAAAAAATGTTAATTTATCCCTGCAGCTTTTACAGCAAAATTGCACAATGTTAATGGTTAAAACAAACTTGTTTTTATCAGACACTACAGTTTTTGTACCTAAGACCTAGATGCTACCTGTACACTTCCTTATGGAAGATCTTTGGCCATCTGTATAAACTTGGCATGTTTCATATAATTAACAGATGAGTAGTCCATTGTTAACCTATCTCACACTTAAAGAATGCTTCAGTCAATCACAGAATGATATGTGACCCATAAATGTGTGGCCTGTGGCCTGTGACCTGCTTGGAATGGAGGTGACCTAGCGGTCCAACACATAAAGGTTTGTTCCAATCAATTACAGTCTCTTAAAGACCAAAATAGCAAATGATTTTTTTTTCAGATCGATTGTAGTCAATGAAAGAAATACAAAAATTCAAACTATGTTATGCAAAATACAAAAAGACCAAGAAAAATATCTTTCCTAAAACTGTAGGAAAATACAAATAAACTGTGCTGCAATTAACTAGAGCCAATATATATACTGAACTGCACCTAACTTGGTGATGAGGGCACATGAAGCGTGTGGAAATCTGCCGTATTCCTTCAATGAAAACTTTTATTTTGCATGAAAACAATATAAGTAGAAGTACTAGAGATTTAATTTCTTTAACGATTATTCTAAGATTCTGATTATTTTAAATAAATTTTGAAAGATGACTTTTACTCTGTGAAATGACTATCTGAATTCAATTACACAGTTTTACACAAAATGCAAATGTTAAAAATAGGATCATGATCTCAACTGATAAAGCCTACCAACAATTCCAAGTTAAAATAATGACTGACTCAGTAGATGACACCTTCCAGGATATCCCCCCTCCCTTTCTGCAGCTGTGATACCATCCGTGATTAGCAATGCCCCAGCCCTGCACCCCCCAACCACCACCGGTTTGCCTCCCATCCCTGTTGAAACATCTAAATCCTGGAACATAAAGCAGCCAGATCTGCCCTTGAGACATCCAAGTCTCCGTTACAGCCATAAGATTGTAGTTCCACGTACTGACCATCAATTCACCACCTATAGTCTTCATACTTACCACATTTCACATTTCAACGCATCCAACAGACTGCATTTGTGCCCTGTCTACTGCTTACCATTCCTTACGGTCTCCCTGCATGCTGCATCTGTCTTTACACCAAATACTTCATCATCTGACCTAATACTCTGTTTCCCATTCCCCTGCCAACCTAACTTAAACCCTTCCCAATATCTCTAGCAAACCTACCTACAAGAATATTAAACCTTTTAGAATTCAGGTGTAACACATCTAGGGAGGCATGTACAGGTCATTAGCTTCCCCAGAAGAGATCCCAATGATCCACAAATCTGAAACCCTGCCCCCAGCATCAATGCTTCAGCCACAAATTCATTTATCAGATCATCCTATTCTTACCCTCACTGGCACATGGCACAGGCAGCAATCTAGCGATTATTACCCTTGAGGTCTTGTTTTGAGCTTCCTTCCCAACTCCCTACATTCATTCTTCAGGACCATTATCTCCTTTCCTAGCTACGTTGTTGGTACCATGAGTTCTGTCTGCTCACTCTTTCCCTTCTCTGACCCTGGTACCTGGGAGGCAACGTAACACCTATGAGTCTCATTGTCACCCACAGAATCTTGTGTCTGTTCTCCTAACCAAAGAATCCCTCTTCACTTTTGCCCTTCTCTTCTCCCCACTTCTGTGCTACTGAGCCAGACTCAGTGCCAGAAACCTGGCCACTGTGGCTTTCCCCTGGTAGGTCATCCACCCCAACGAGTGAAGACAAGATAAGCCAGCAGAACTTAGCTGCAAATATACCAGGATTGTTTTCTTGGGTGAATTCAACTACCCTAATATTGATTGGCACCAATTTACTACAAGAGGTTTAAATAGGGCCGAGCTTATTAGGTGTGTCTAGGAAGAATTCCTGGCACAGTATGTACCATGTCGACTAGAAGAGAGGCCATACTGGATACAGTACTTGTCAATAAACCTGGTCAGGTGCTAGATCTCTTGGTGGGCGAGCACAAAATAGTGACCATAACTCCTTGACCTTCAGCATAGCCATGGACCAAGGATAGGAGCAGGCAGTATGGGAAAATATTTAATTAAGGGAGAGTTAATTATGATGGTATTAGGGAGGAACTTGGGAACAAATGTTCTCAGGGAAATGCAGAGCAGAAACATGGATGTTGTTTAGGGCCACTTGCATGGGGTTTGGGATAGCTTTGTCCAGAGAGACAGGGTAAGGACGGTTGAGTAAAGGAACAAGAGATGTGGAACATTTAATCAAAAATTAAACACACTTAAGGCTTAGGAAGCAAAAATCTGACAGAGCTTTTGAGAATTAGAAAGCATCCAGGAATGAGCAGAAGAAGGGATTTAGGAGAGCTAGAAGGGGACATAAGAAGGCCTATCCGAATGGGATGAAGGAAAATACAAAGGCGTTCCACACATATGTGAAGAACAGGAGGTTGAGCAGATGTAGCTAGGACCACACAGAGATAAAGAAGGCAACCTGTGTCCGGGGGTGGAGGAGGTAGGGGAGGTCCTTAATGAATACTTTTCTTCAGTGCCCACCAGGCGGAGGGATTTTGACAAATGTGAGTGCAATGTAGAACAGGCTAAAGTGCTACAACATGTTAAGATTAAGAAAGAGAGACAGTGTTGAAGCTTCTCAAAAACATGCTCCGAGACCGAATGGGAAAAGACTGCTGGGGTATTGACAATAATCTTTGTACACCTGCTGGCCACCAGAGTGGTACCAGAGGACTGGAGGATAGCACTCTCGTTCCATTGTTCAAGAAAGTCAATAGACATAATCCTGGGAATTATAGACTCGTGCATCTTACACCAGTGGTGGGGCAAACTAATAGAGAGGATTCTTAGAGGTGGAATCTACAAGGATTTGGAGAAGGCTCGTCTGATTGGGGTAGGCAGCATGGCTTTGTGAGGGGCAGGCCATACCTCAGGAGCTTGGTTGAGAATTTCCAGGAGGTGACAGTACAAATAGACAAAGGTGGATGTGGTGTGTGTGGATTTTAGTAAAATCTTTGACAAGGTTCCAAATGGTAGGCTCATTCAGAAAGCCATGAGGTATGGGATTCCTGAAAACTTGGCTGTGCAGATTTGGAATCTGCTTGCTGACATAAGCAGAGAGGGTGGTGACAGATGGAGTATATTCTGCCTGGAGGTCGGTGACTAGTGGTGTTCTGCAAGAATCTGCTCTGGAACCCCTGCTCTTTGCGAGTTTTATGAATGACTTGGCTGAGGAAATGGAAGGGTGTGTGGGTAAATTTGCAGATGACACAAAATTTGATGGTGTTGTGCACAGTGTGGAAGGTTTTAGTAGGTTACAATGCAATGTAGAGAGGGTGCAGGCCTGGGCAGAGAAGCAGCAGATGGAGTTCAACCCTGACAATTGTGAAGTGATACTATAGTCAGAGCACAAGGTTAACAACAGGATTTTTAACAGTGTGGATAAATGGAGAGATGTTTGGATCTAGGTCCATACATCCCTCAGAATTGCCTTGCAAGTTTATAGGGTGGTTAAGAAGGAATCTTGCGTGCTGGCCTTCCATGAGAAGATTAAGCTCAAGAGCCATGAGGTAATGTTGCAGCTCTATAAAACTTTGGTTAGGCCACACTTATTGTATTGTGGTAAAGTATTTCTGGTAATCATATTCTAGGAAGGATGTGGAAGCTTTCGAGAGGATGCAGTGATGAATTACCAGGATGCTGCCTGGATTAGAGAGCATGTCTTATGAGAATTGACATGCTAGGGATTTTCTTTTTACAGCAACAGAGGTGACTTGATGGAGGTGCATAAGATTATGAGAGGCAGAGATAGAGTGGACAGCCAGCACCTTATTCCTAGGGTGGCTATGGCCAGTATCGGAGGGCATGCATTTAAAGAGAATGGAGGAAAATTTAGGAGAGCTGTCAGAGACAGGCTTTTAAACAGTGATTAATCTGGTCTAGTGACTTATCTACCTTCAGATCTTCCAGCTTCCCAAGCACCTTTTCCATGGTAGTAGCAATTACACTCACTTCTGCCTCGATACTCTCTTGAATTTCTTCCATGTTGCTAGTGTCTTCCACAGGGAAGACTGATGCAAAATACTTATTCAGTTTATCCAACATTTTGTTGTTGCTCATTCTCTCCAGCATAATTTTTCAGCAGTCTGATGTTCAAACTAGTTTCTATTTTACTCTTTATATAATTGAAAATACTTTTGGTATCCTCTTTTATATTACTGGTGAGCTTGACTTCATACTTCATTCTTTCTCTCCTTTTGCTTTTTTAGTTGTTTTCTGCAGTTAGTGCCACACTATTACAGTTTGGGGCATTGGAGTTCGGGGTTCAATTCCAGCGCCCTCTGTCAGAAAATTTGTACTATCTTCCCGTGAACACATGGGTTTCTTCTGGGTGCTCCGGTTTCCTCCCATAGTCCAAAGACATACTGGCTAGTGAGTAAATTAGTCATTGTAAATTGTCCTGTGATTGGACTAGTGTTAAGTGGGGGGGGGGTTGGTGGCTCATTGAGCTGGAAGGGCCTGTTCTATGCTTCATCTCTAAATAAATCATATACCCTCTTATCTATTCTTATGTTGTCTTTGATTTCCCATGGTTGCCACATCCTCCCTTTAGAACATTTCTTCTTCTTTTTTGAACTGATACTGTGTCTTCTGATTTACTCCCAGAAATTCCAGCCATTGCTGTTCTGCTATCATCCCTGCTCGTGTCCCCTTCCAATCAACTTTGGCCAGCTCCTCTTTCTTGCCTCTGATTTTAACTTCTCTCTCTCTCAAACTGCCGGGTGAATTTTATTATGTTATGATCACTGGCTCCTAAGGGTTCCTCTGCCTCACATTCACTAAACAAATCTGGTTCATTACACAAAACATGATCCAGACTTGCCTTTTCTATTCTTTTCACAAGCTGCTCTGAAAAACCACCTTGTAGACATTCTACAACTTCCTTCTCTTGGGATCCAATATCAACTTGATTTTCTCGATCTACTTGCATATTGAAATACCCCATGACCATTGTAAGATTGCTCTATTTATATGCGTTTTCTACCTCCCATTGTACTTTGTACCCCTCATCCTGGCTAGTACTCGGAGGCCTGTATATAACTCCCAAAAAGATACTTTTACCCTTAACTCTGCTCACAAGGATTCTACATCTTCTGATGCCATATCATTTCTTTCGAAGGATATGATTTCACCTTTTATTAACAAAGCCACCCCTCTCCCTCTGCCCACCTGCTTGTCTTTTAGTGTCACTTACCCAAATATTCAATTTGTCAATTTCTTTTCTTGGTGAATCTTTATTGCTGCAAGCAGAGTCATAGAAAAGTGGAAAGAAAATACGTACCGACTAACATTTAACACTATTATCAAAGCAAAGAAAAATGACTGTTAGGAAAGGCTAAAATTGAAAGTGGAGCCGATCAGCTTACACACTCACTCATGTTGCCAAAAGTTCTATGATCTGTTACCATCAAGACAATTCCAGCACTGAGCATTAATTCTTGGAAGAAAAGGTGGAACTGTAAGAAACAGTACACATATTTACGTAAATATAAAACATTATTTAATTTTAAAATATGTTCTAAAACGTTCTTAAAAACAACACAAATGGAACATAATAAGTTTCAAAAGCCTATTTTTGATCTCTGCCTCTGACAGCTCATTGATTCTGACTGGAAACATATGTTAGAATTTGTTTTGGTATACCGAGGAAGAACATCAGCTCATGTTCGTAGTCCTGATGGATATTCAGTGGCCCGTGGAAATGTGGAGCAAATGGCTCTCAGGTTTTAGCATATCTGTAATTGTGCATATTACACATAAGCTGTGAGGTCTGTGGTTTATATTGAATAAGAATGCGGATTTACACAAGGTGAAAGAAAACTTCCAGTGAAATGGACCTGAATACCTTCCGGTTTTGGGGAAGTAAACTATGTTTTTGAATATTTTCAACTGTTTCTTAGCTCATACTTTAGAATAAACTTTGCTGTCTGATTAATAAACAGATTAATGCTCCTTTCTGTAATTTATCCATAAATGGCACACTTTCATTTATGAGATGGGTGTGCCATTAAACATTAATATTCGAAAGTTGCCTATGTGTTGCTATAAATAATAGGCATCCGTTAGTCTCTGAGACAATGGATTTGCGCCTTGGAAGGTTTCCAGGGCGCAGGCCTGGGCAAGGTTGTATGGAAGACTGGCAGTTGCCCATGCTGCAAGTCTCTCCTCTCCACGCCACCAATGTTGTCCAAGGGAAGGGCATTAGGACCTATACAGCTTGGCACTGGTGTCATTGCAGAGCAATGTGTGGTTAAGTGCCTTGCTCAAGGACACAACATGCTGCCTCAGCTGAGGCTCGAACTAGCGACCTTCAGATCACTAGACCAACGCCTTAACCACTTGGCCACACGCCAACTGTTGCTATAAACTTCACAAAAGTCTCATCGCTGTCAGCCTGATTAGAACCAGGTTGCTGCATTATGCAAAAGATACTAACTAAACCTTGTATTGATGTTTAGGACTTGTAAACATTAGTGTAAATATCCTTTTACAAAACTAATAAGTATTCTGTGCCAAAGAAGAACTCAGCAGCATCAGTGGAGGCAAAGGGTGAGAGGGAGAAGAGGTGAGAAGGAGAAGTGAGGTAGGTGACAAAGATAGGATTTGAGCTGAAAGGTGCAGGAGGAACTCAGCAGATTAGACAACATCTATGGAAGGAAGAAAACAGTTGACGTTTTGGGCTGAGATTTTACATCAGGGTTCAGCGGGTTCTGATGAAGGTTCTCAGCCTGAAATGTCAACCATTAATTCCCTTCCATAGATGCTGCCTGACTTGCTGAGTTCTTCCAGCATTTTGATTTCCAGCCTCTGCAGAATCTCTTGTGTTTATGAAATGTGCAGGAACAGATTTAACTAATGGTAGATGCTACAAGAATCTCTTTTGTCATGTAGATGGTCTCACCTACTCACTTTTATGCTAGTAATGAAAGAATTCATGAGTCTATGTCCAGTATGCTGGATATTGCTCAGATGCCGGAAATCGCAGAGCAACATGCACAAACTGCTGGGGGAACTCAGCAGTTCAACCAGCATCTATGGAAATGAATGAACAGTTGATGTTTTGGGCTGATGAATCCTGAATAAGGTTCTCAGCCTGAAACATAGACTGTTTATTCCCTTCTGTCAATAACATCAGCAGCAGGTGGGCAGAAACTGTGCATTTGCTTTCTTTTGAATACATTAGGATAGGATGGTTTCTGATCAGTGTTCACTAAAAACCTACATAGTACGTGCAGGAGTCAGCCATTCAGTTCCTCAATGCCATTCCATTAAGATCAAGGCAATCTGCTCTACTCCGGCAATTTTCCACTCTCTTGCTTATCAACAATCTAGCTAACTCTCCCTTAAAAATATTTCAAGGTTTTGCTTTCACAACCCTTTGAGGAAGAGATTTGACCAAGAGAAAAAATAATTGCCTTGCCTTTGTCTTAAATGGGCGATCACAAGTTCTAAATTCTCCCTCAAGGGGAAATTTTCCCTCCATGTCCATTCTACCCTGACCAATATGTTTCAAATAAATCCCTTCTCACCTCTCCTCAATTCCAGCCTGTCCCACCTTTCCTTGTAAGTCAACTCATCTTTACCAGACATGTTAAGTTAAAGACCTCCTTATTAATTAGTTCCCTTTCAAGCTTGTATAAGTGAAGGGACATAGAGCCTGCCGAATTCTGGGACAAAAAGCAATCAGGTACAATTGGCGAAATGGGTGAAATCTGCCTTAAGCATAACTTTTTCTTTAAATTCTGAATCTTTTTGTAATTTGTACGAGGGATGATTGATAAGTTTGTGGTCTAAGGTAGAAGGAGTCAATTTTAGAAAACCTAGCACATTTATTTTTCAACATAGTCCCCTCCTACGTTTACACACTTGGTCCAGCGGTTGTGGAGAATATGGATCTTGGACCTCCAGAAAGTGTCCACAGCAGGGGTGATTGATAAGTTCGTGGCCTAAGGCAGAAGGAGATGAGTTATACAGCTCTCGTTACATGCACATGCAGTTCAACTCTTTGAGTGATTATGCAGAAAGTTTGAAGTTAATAACTCATCTCCCTCTACCTTAGGCCACAAACTTATCAATCACCCCTGATGAGCTATTACCTGATGAGTTATTAACTTCAAACTTCCTGCATAATCACTCAAAGAGTTGAACTGCATGTACATGTAACGAGAGCTGTATAACTCATCTCCTTCTGCCTCAGGCCACGAACGTATCAATCACCCCTGCTGTTGACACTTTCTGGAGGTCCAAGATCCGTATGCTCCACGACCGCTGGACTAAGTGTGTAAATGTAGGAGGGGACTATGTTGAAAAATAAATGTGCTAGGTTTTCTAAAGTTGACTCCTTCTACCTTAGGCCATGAATTTATCAATGACCCCTCGTAGCAATAAATTCAGCAAAGCCAAAGCCAAAACTCTTAAGCTAGGGTTTCAAACTGTTGGTAGAGACTAACTGAGTAATGCATCACAACAGGATGATGGTTAGAGTGGTGCAGGTAACAGCACTGACATGGATAAATATCCACACCTGAAACAGTACAAGGCACTTGAATGAATTGTAGAATCATCAGCAGGTGGGTGGAAATTCTGCACCAGTTGATTACTTCAGAAACCATGACAACTTGAAATTAGCTATGATAAAAGCAAAGAAACTAACAAACTGTAAAGCCCTCAGTGGAATTGGCTACTGAGGCAAAACTACAGTCAATTTAAAATAGAAATAAACAGAACTGTAGAAAGACAGGACATGCTGACTTAAGAGTTAATACCTACTGGAGGAAAATCATCAAAATGTAGCAAATTATGCAAAATTTTCAACACAACAGTATGAGAACAGCTGTATAACATTTAGTAGATAAACCCTCCAGTCACATTGCATCTATACCAAAAATTAAGATCTTCAGTAACGATTGCTGGCTTCCATTGAAACAAAGCAGCATGTCAGATCTGCATTTAGTGATAGAGGTGTCAATGATTCTGTTTGTACAGTGCATTTTAGATGCCAAGAATTTGGATCCATTAGTGCCCGTTTTGAAAGGCAAGTATTGAAAGATTCTTTGCGCATGTTTTGCAGTGTTTCTGCCTATCACTGTCAGAAGGCCCAACTGCATTGAAACTGAGCTGGTCTGTTCCAGTCATGATCCATGTTAGCTTGGTGGCATCATCCTGTGGTTATGTGAAAAAGAGAAATGGTGGAAATACCCATCAGATCTGTCAGCATTTATAAATAGAAGAGGCAGGTTATGAAACTATACGTGGCAGACCTAGAATAGAACCAGCATTTAGTCAGATGAAAGAAACAGGGAACGGACACAAGAAAGAGTTCTTTAATGATTCCAACAATGCTTATTTGAAAACTCAGATTAGTGAAATAGTGAGATAGCATTAAAAGAAACAAAAATGGCCAGATTAAGAATAAGATCCACTCAGATTTGCTCCTTCTCCATACGTTCTCCTTCTTTCTAAACTGTTCACATTTCTGCTTGCATTGACCTTCCTCAGTCACAAAGTATATTTCAAAGTCTTTGCCTTTGATTTCACAGCAGCTTCCTATTAAGCTGGTCTTTCTTCTCCGTGACTGCTGTGCTTGTTGATCCTCTCCTCCCCTTCACATGTTCTTTCCTGACTTGCTGAAATACCTCTGCATCTTTCAGTCATTAAGTTTCAAGAAGAGTTTCACGCCTAAAAGTCATATTTTTTTCTTTTTGTACGTTAACTACTCAGCTGTCTATTTCTCAGTAGTGTTTTTCTCTTAGATTTTTTTGATTTGGTTACATTTTAAACTTTGTAATTATTTACTTGATTTTTATAGTTTCAGATACTTTTGAATAACAATCATTCTGAAACATTCAATGTCTTCTGACAACCGTCACAATGGAATAGGCAGGGCTCATGCTTTAAACGTCTGACAAGGTTTCCTTATTCTGCTGTGGTGGGTTGGGTTTGTTCTACCCCTCTGCTGAGTAAGAGCATTTGCAGGCAGCTGACACTGCCACTGCACAGGACTTTGGCACTGAAAATCAGGCCAGTATCTAACAGCTGGCTGTCACCAGGGCATGGTTAAACATTTTTGAGTGACAAATGAGGGTATCTTGTCACTGGCCCTTGATCATATTGTTTCTTTGCCAGTGTCTTCATTAGGGGATGTTAGATATATTGTTCTTCCATTTGATTACAAACATAACGAATATTCTGGGATCCTTTTATAATATGGGCAAGCTCCCACTAGTATTAAATGCTGCCAATGCCGTGCATCTCAAATAGTCTCTGACAACCAAGATCAGCTCCTACCCTTCAAGTGTGGCTTAGTCACTAAGCCCGGCAGAACCATTTCCACTGACAGGAGAAGGGGCAGAGTTGGGTTACTGGCACATTAAAACCAGTCGCTTCAGGCAGATGGGGCTCATCAGCCGTGGTTGGCAGCTCATCCAGAAGAAGGAAAACTCTGATCTCAAGCTTCCACTGCCTTGAGGCTATGGGGAAGGCCTCAGGAGTAAACCCTGAGAGAAAAATCCAGAGCTGGAGTCCCTAACACAGTCCTACGTTGAGTTTAACACTGAATAGTGACTCCTGTGATGCTGCTGGTGCCGAACTGTATCAGTCTCTGCTGTTACTTTGGGGTTCATCAGATGCACGGAGAGGGGGAGCTTGCTACATGGGCAACAGCTTGCTCTCCATATTGTACTGCCCAGGCTTGTGTATCCAGACCACAATATCCATGGTTAACCCTGACTGATGGAGGCCTCAAATACAAACACCAATGTTCAGTCATAATCTTTTGCTCATTTCCATTTTACATCATAACATCAGGAACGTTTCTTCACCTTACTAAAGGAGAAAGTTTCAGCACGCATAACCCAACTAAACTTCATTTGCAGGAGGAAACTGGAAAAACAATGTCTGGAACACACACAAGACACCAGAGGAACTCAGCAGGCCAGGCAGCATCTATGGAAAAGAGTACAGTTGACATTTCAGGCCGAGACCCTTCAGCAGGACTGGAAAAAATGCTGGGGAGTAGATTTAAAAGGTGGGAGGCGGGGAGGCCAAATCCAAGGCCTACTCTATTGTCGAGATGAGGCTGCACTCAGGTTGGAGGATTAACACCTTATATTCCGACTGGGTAGCCTCCAACCTGATGATATGAACATCGATTTCTCAAACTTCTGGTAATGCCTCTCCCACCACCATTCCCCATCCCCTTTTCCCTCTCTCACCTTATCGCCTTACCTGCCCATCGCCTCCCTCTGGTGCTCCTCCCCCCTTTTCTTTCTTCCATGGTCTTCTGTCCTCTCCTATTAGATTCTCCCTTCTCCAGCCCTGTATCCCTTTCACCAATCAACTTCCCCAGCTCTTTACTTCACCCCCTCCCCTTCCCAGTTTTATCCACCACCTGGTGTTTCTCTCTTCCCTACCCCCATCTTTTAAATCTTTTCCTCATCTATTTTTCTCCAGACCTGCTGAGGGGTCTCGGCCCGAAACCTGGACTATTCTCTTTTCCATAGATGCTGCCTGACCTGCGGAGTTCCTCCAGCATTTTGTGCATGTTCCTTGGATTTCCAGCATCTGCACAATCTCTCTTGTTTGTAAAGACAATAACTGCATTATTTCAGCAGCCCTTCAAACGAGGACGAAAGGTGGTTAGGCTACACAATTAATACCTGACTGAACTTATTAGGCTTTCATGCAATATATTTCTTCTGCCTGTTGTAGTAGACTCCTGTGACTAAACACAGTGAAGATAAAGCCAAGGAGATTACGCTATGGGTGGCATTGCCTTGAATTCATTGAAAAATGCAACCTGTAATAACAATTATTAAACATTGTGTTGACTACCCGTTGCATTTTTAGACTAAATGAAATTCTTGAGATCAAAGTTAGTCGGTTCTGCTCTAAAATAAAACTTTGAAATTCACAGTCCACTGATGTTGGTTACAAATGTTTGACGTTCATCAGTTCTAACAAACAGCGAGTTCCTCCATACGTGCACTCCCTGCATTCTCACTGCAGAAACACCTGATGAAAGAGCCTGAGTGTTAATCTCAATCACCTTTTTCACTGGAGCTTTATTACAGAGTCATTATTATTAAGTATGCATAAAAATGTCATTCATTCTGAAATCACAGTACAAAGCTACAGCTGGATTTTATGGTGTTATTAAATAACCTTGTCTAACTTCATTTTGTGTTTCATCAAATCATTCAATTTCAATTATTTAACACATAGAGTAAATTAACAATTTTGGGCCACCATAGGGGGTCACTCCTGAGGTCAGTTCAAACGAGCACACCCGTGAGGTATAACAGGGCTGATTTTGAGACTAAAATTTGGATATGCAGTTGCAGCTTATGGAGCAGAACACGTTTAAATACACTTCCTTGTTTATATCAAAAATGCCAATTAGAATGGCATTAACCAATTAAGTCAAAAGAGAGATTTAACAAGAATGCAAAAACAGTGAAATATAATATCAAAGAGATTTCCAGTCCAGAGAAAATTAATGTTGTTTACTTTGGTCAGTACTTCCATATGCTTATATATTGGGATTTATAATAACAAGAAATAAAAAAAAGCAAACTCTAGAAAAAATCAGTGAGAAGAACAGGGAAACCAAACTAGGAGTTACAAATTTAAACTTTGGTGTGCAGGAGGATCTGGGTGTGTTGGCTAATGAGATGTAAACACTAAGCATGCAGATACAATTAAGATGCCAAGTGTTATATTGACCTACACTAGAATGTGTTGAGGTCAGGAAGTGTTCTTATGATCCTACATGCCAAAATAATACTTTGTTTCAAGAACTGTGTACAATTTTAGGTTCCAGAGATAAGGAAGGTAATATTTGCATTGAAGTCATGATATCTACTATTCACTACATTTATTCCTGGGATGATGGGGTTGCCTTATGAAGAAAGATTAAGTACAAATGGGCTGGTGTTAAAGGGAACAATAGATAATGTCTCTGAGATGTAGAGGATTCACAGAACAACAGGGACAAATCTGTGGCAAGAGTCATTGTTCAAGGATAAGAGTCAGTCATTTATGACTGACATGATAAAATTCTTAAACATAGAAGATTCTGCAGATGCTGAAAATCTTGAGCAATGCACAAAAAACACTGGATAAACTCAGCAAGTCAGACAGTATTTATACAGGGGATTAAACAGTTATCGTTTTGAACCAGGATCCTTCATCAGGACTGGGAAGGAAGGAGACAGAAGCCAGAATAAGAAGGTGGGGGAATAGTTAAGTGTACAAGCTGGCAGGTGATAGATGAAGGGGAAGGTGGGTGGGCGGGGGAAGGGGGACAGGGGAATAAGTTAGAAGCTAGGAGGTGATAGGTGGACAGGGTGAAGGGCTGAAGAAGAAGGAATCAAATAGAAGGAGATAATGGACCATGGAAGAAAGGGAAGGAGAAAGGGCATCAGAGGGAGGTGATGGGCAGTTGAGGAGAGCAGAACTGAGAGGGTAACCAGAACGGGAAATCAGAAAGGAGAGAAAAGGGGAGGGGTACTAATTACCAGAATTCAGAGAAATCCATGATTGTGCCATCAGGTTGGAAGCTGCCCAGTCAGAATATGAGGTTTTGGTCCTGTTATCTGATTTTGGCCTCATCATGGCAGTAGAGGCCATGGACTAACATGTCAGAAAGGGAATGGGAAGTCAAATTGACATGGGCAACCACTAGGAGATTAGGATTGGGAGACCACTTTGTTGAGGACACGGACTGGGGACTTTCGCTCAGTCTGCCCCAAAAGCCAGGATCTCCCACTAGACAAAGAAATACTTAGCGTTTAATATCTCTGAGTGTGTACATTTTACAGTAAAAATTGCATCTACATTACTGATAACAATCAACCATTTAAAGCAACCATTCAGGACTGCGTTCAGAAGGGAAAGAGGGCTGGCTATTTTTGGATGAATGTTTCAGTGTAGCTTTAACCAGTATGGCTTTATTGATAAAAATGGACAAACTAATAGAGTTTTGTATTAACCTCTCACCAAGCTCCTTGAATGGGAAAGCTAACATCAAAATAACCAAATTGTTTTGTCAAAAAATTTCACATTAAAACCTGAATCTATTTTACCATAACAGCAACACAGATAGTGTCTCACAGCTCTAGTGACCTGAGTCCAGTGGCTCTGTGTGGAGCTTGCATGTTATCCTGTGAAGGTGTGGGTTTTCTTTATGTGCTTCGCTTTCCTCTCACATCCCAGAAGTTGTACTGATTACTAGGCTAGTTGGCCGATAAAGGCGAGTGTTAGAATCTCTGAGCTGTTTGGGGAGAATAGGCTACAGGGAAACGGGACTGTTCTGTGAACCATTATAGACTCGGTTGACTGAGACAGCCTGATTCAGCAGTTGGAGGAAAATGTAAAAATATAAAATGGCAATGCTCAGACAACCAGAAGTACAACACTGATAGACATTAATGTGGGTGGGTGGCACATCACAAGCTGTGGCCATCCAGTGAGGTTTGGCTGATGTTTATTGTGTGTATGAAGTTGTATTCGCGGGTGGCAAAGGCAGCTCCTAAGGGGAAATAATTAATATGCCAGATGCTGGGACATCTCCTAAAGCTTCATCAATGTTGTTCATCAAAATCTTCTAAACGCTAGCCAAGCCAGGGACACACCCAGATACTTAGCATCGTACTAAGTTGCTGCAATCTAGCTCCATATTCATCCTGAAATACCCTTGACTTTAAATCAATATTTCCAAGCCTCTGAAATCTGTTTTACATTGTTCTACGAGCACCACCCCCACACCCTTCACTGATCCAACACGTCCAATCTTTCACTATTAATTTCATCCACACATCAAATTATATGAATCAACTTTTCTATGGTACCTTTCAAATCTAGTAAGAACCACTCTTCTCTATTTAGATGTTATTCTGTTTAATACCGAATTAAACAAGCCATAAAGTTTGGCATGAACAAGTCATCTGTGCTGTGCTATTTGACAACAGATGAAATAAATTACTCTACTCTAACTTGTGTAAATTAATAGTCACATATTTGCCATGATCCTCTTGCTAAACATGACTTAGAAATAAAAAATTCATATTGACTTGATTCTTATTGTAACAAGCATTCATAAAATATTCAGATATGATAATAAAATATTTAGTATTTAGGTTCCTGAGTTATAAATTCTTAATATGTAGTATTCTACCGCCTACAAACAAAATTCTCCAGAGGTCACCTAATTAACAAGAATGCCATTTATTAAGCTGATGAATTGTAGGGAAAGTATTTGGTAAATTAACACAAACATGTGAGCTGTCCCTGAAGATGCCCATTGTTGTTGCCCTGGCGATGAACATAAACAATGATCTTTTTAAAAAAAAGTCAGATCAGCAATCATCAATAAATATGAGAAGAGGCAAATGATTGCACAGTGTTGTTTTGTTCTGCCAACACTTTATCGGTTGCTGCCCAATAAGTGTTTGCACAATGAGCAAAATTGTTGACTGAGAAAACAGTGAATTCTAGAAAATGCCCAATTTAGACGCAGGGACGTTTCACTGATACCCGCTAACAGAGAGCATATATTCCAGAGTCAGGGTTCTTGTTTCAATAGTGAATTCTAGCACCTGTACCATTAGCAACAAATACAATCTCATAAAAGTTATCAGACCACAAGAATAGAATTAGGCCATTTGGCCCATCGAGTCTGCTCTGCCATTTCATCATGGTTGATTCATTTCCCTCTCAGCCCCAATTTCCTGTCTCACTCCGCATCCCTTCATGCCCTGACCAGTCAAGAATCTATCAACCTCTGCCTTAGATATACCTAATGACCTAGCCTCCACAGCTGCCAGTGGCAACAAATTCCACAGATTCACTACTCATTGGCTAAAGAAATTCCTCCTCATCTCCATTCTAATTGGATGTCCCTCTATTCTGAGGCTGTGTCCACTGGTCTTAGACTCCCCCACCATAGGAAACATCCTCACCAAATCTACTCTATCAAGGCCTTTCAACATTCAATAAGTTTCAATGCGGTTCCCCCTCATTCTTCTGAATTCCAGTGAATACAGGCCCAGAGACATCAAACGCTCCTCATATGATAAGCCTTTCAACCACGGAATAATTTTCATGAACTTTCTTTGAACCATCTCCAATGTCAGCATGTCCTTTCTTAGATAAGTGGTCCCAAAACGGCTCACAATACCCCAAGTGAGGCCTCATCAGTGCTTTGGAAAGTCTCAGCATTAGATCCTTGTTTTTATATTCTAGTCCTCTTGGAGTGAATGTTAATGTTGCATTTGCCTTCCTCACCACTGACTCAACCTACAAGTTAATCTTTGGGGAGTCCTGCACGAGAACTTCCAAGTCGCTTTGCACATGAGTTTTGAATTTTCTCTCTTTTTATAAAATAGTTTACGATTTTATTTCATCTACCAAAGTGCATGATCATGCACTTGCCAACACTGCCATTTCTATGCCCATTCTCCTCATCAATTTAGCTCCTTCTGTAGCCTCTCTGCTTCATCAACACTATCTGCCCTTCCTCCTATTTTCATATCATCCACAAACTTGGCCACAAAGCCACCAATTCCATCATCCAAATCACTGACATATAATGTAAAAAGAAGTGGTCCCAACACAGACCCCTGTGGAACACCACTAGTCACCTGCAGTCAGCCAGAAAAGGATCCCTTTATAACAGAAAACAGAAATAAACTAAAGATAGTGTGCAACAGAGATCATAGAAAGAACAGACGGGAGATGAGGCTTAATCAAAGCCAGTGGCATGAGTTACAGGGCAATAGAGGTGTGGTTCAGTTAAAACAGAAAGCAACAAATACTGGACTAAGAGTGTTATATTCGAATGCACGCAGCATAAGAAATAAAATGGACGATCTTGAAATTCAGCTACAGATTGGCAAATATGACGTTGTGGCCATCTCTGAAACTTGGTTGAAGGATGGCTGCCATTGGGAGCTGAACGCCTAAGGATATACGGTGTATCGGAAAGGTAGGTTAGTAGGCAGAGGGGGTGGTGTGGCTCTGTGTATAAGAAATAATATTGAATTATTGGAAAGAGATGACATAGGATTGGAAAGTGTAGAGTCTCCATGGGTTGAGTTAAGAAATGGCAAGGGTAAAAGGACCCGAATGGCAGTTGTACACAGGCCTCCAAACAGCAGCTAGGACGTAGATTACAAATTACAGCAGGAGATAGAAAAGGCATGTCAGAAAGGCAATGTAATGATAATTGTTGGGGATTTTAACATGAAAGTGGATTGGGAAAACCAGGTCAGTACTGGACTTCAGGAGAGAAAATTTGTAGAACGTCTAAGTGATGGCTTTTTAGAACAGCTTGTTGTTGAGCCCACTAGGGGGTTGGCTGTGCTAGATTGGATGTTGTGCAATGATCTGGAGGTGATAAGAGAGGTGAAGGTTAAGGAACCCTTAGGGAACAGTGATCACAATATGATCGAGTTCACATTGAAATTTGAGAGGGAAAAAATAAAATCCAATACGTTGGTATTTCAGTGGAATAAAGGAAATTACAATGGCATGAGAGGGGAACTAGCCGAAGTTGACTGGAAAGGGACATTTGCAGGAGGGATAGCAGAGCAGCAATGGCTGGAGTTTCTGCGAAAAATTAGGGAAGTGCAAGACAGATATATTCCAAATAAGAAGAAATTTTCAAATGGAAGAAGGACACTACCGTGGCTGACAAATGAAGTCAGAGCCAATGTAAAAGCAAACGAGAGGGCATACAAGGAAGCCAGAAGTAGTGGGAAGATAGAGGATTGGGAAGCTTTTAAAAACATGCACAAAGAAACTAAGAAGGTCATTCGGAAGGAAAAGATGAATTATGAGAGGAAGCTGGCGACTAATATCTAAGAAGATACTAAAAGCTTTTTTAAGTATATAAAGGGTAAAAGAGAGTCAAGGGTAGATATAGGACCAATACAAAGTGATGCTGGAGATATTGTAATGAGAGATGCAGAGATGGCAAAGGAACTGAATGTGTATTTTGCATCAGTCTTCACAGTGGAAGACGTCTGCAGTATACCGGACATTCAAGAGTGTCAGGGAAGTGAAGTTTGTGTAGTGAAAATTACGACTGAGAAGGTGCTCAGGAAGCTTAATGGTCTGAGGGTGGATAAATCTCCTGGACCTGATGGAATGCACCCTCGGGTTCTGAAGGAAGTAGCTGGAGAGATAGCGGAGGCGTTAACGATGATCTTTCAAGAATTGATAGATTCTGGCATTGTACCAGATGACTAGAAAATTGCAAATGTTACTCTGCTATTTAAGAAGGGTGGGAGGCAGCAGAAAGGAAACTATAGACCTGTTAGCCTGACATCAGTGTTTAGGAAGTTGTTGGAATTGATTGTTAGGGATGAGCTACGTTGTACCTGGAGGCACATGACAAGATAGGCCGAAGCCAGCATGGTTTGCTGAAAGGAAAATCCTGCCTGACAAACCTATTGCAGTTCTTTGAGGAAATTACAAGCAGGGTAGACAAAGGAGATGCAGTAGATGTGGTGCACTTGGATGTTCAGAAAGCTTTTGACAAGGTGCCGCACATGAGGCTGCTTAGCAAGATAAGAGCTCATGGAATCACAGGGAAGTTACTAGAGTGGGTGGAGCATTGGCTGGTTGGCAGAAAACAGAGAGTAGGAATAAAGGGATCCTATTCTGGCTGGCTGCCAGCTACGAGTGGGGTTCCACAGGGGTCGATGTTGGGACCGCTGCTTTTTATGATGTTTGTCAATGATTTGGACTATGGTATTAATGGATTTGCCAATGATACAAAGATAGGTGGAGGAGCGGGTAGTGTTGAGGAAACAGAGAGTCTGCAGAGAGACTTTGATAGTTTAGGGGAATGGGCAAAGAAGTGGTAAATGAAATACAATGTTGGAAAGTGTATGGTCATGCACTTTGGTGGAAGAAATAAATGGGCAGACTATTTAGATGGGGAGAGAATTCAAAATGCAGAGATACAAAAGAACTTGGGAGTCCTTGTGCAAGATACCCTAAAGGTTAACCTTCAGGTTGAGTCAGTGGTGGTGAAGGCGAATGCAATGTTGGCATTCATTTCTAGAGGTATAGAATATAAAAGCAGGGATGTGATGTTGAGGCTCTATAAGGCACTCGTGAGACCACACTTGGAGTATTGTGTGCAGTTTTGGGCTCCTTATTTTAGAAAGTATGTACTGACATTGGAGAGGGTTCAGAGAAGATTCACGAGAATGATTCCAGGAATGAGATGGTTACCATATGAGGAATGTCTGGCAGCTCTTGGGCTGTATTCCCTGGAGTTCAGGAGAATGAGGGGGGGATCTCATAGAAACATTCCGAATATTAAAAGGCATTAAGAGATTAGATATGGCAAAGTTATTTCCCATGGTAGGGGATTCTAGGACAAGAGGGCATGACTTCAGGATTGAAGGATGTCCATTTAGAACTGAGATGTGGAAAAATTACTTTAGTCAGAGGGTGGTAAATCTGTGGAATTTGTTGCCACGAGTAGCTGTGGAGGCCAAGTCATTGGGTGTATTTAAGGCAGAGATGGATAGGTTCTTGATTAGCCAGGGCATCAAAGGGTATGAGGTGAAAACAGGGGAGTGGGGACGACTGGAAGAATTGGATCAGCCCATGATTGAATGGAGGAGCAGAATCGAAGGACCGAATGGCCTACTTCTGCTCCTATATCTTATGGTCTTTATACCCGCTCTTTGCCTCCTACCAATCAGCCAATGCTTTATCCATACTGGAATCTTTCCTGTAATACCATGGGCTCTTAACTTGCTGAGCAGCTTCAGGTGTGACACCTTGTCAAAGGCCTTCTGAAAATCCAAGCACACAACATCCACCAACTCTCCTTTGTCTATCCTGCTTGTTATTTCTTAAAGAATTCCAACAGGATTGTCAGGCAAGATTTTCCGTTAAGGAAACCATGCCAACTACAGCCGATTTTATCGTGTGCCTCCAAGCACCCCGAAACCATATCCTTAACAATCGACTCCAACATCTTTCCAGCCACCCAGTCCACCATTTCTAAACTATTGTTACCATCCCTGTTTGAGCTTATAAATGAAAAACAGTTCCATAGCAGTAAAACGAAATGGGTGCCATATGCCGTCGGTACTTGAGAATTCTGCTAATCTACAACCAGGAGATGACAAGGCCACCAGTTTGTGAGTTTTCCTTGCATGATTGATTTGACCCATCAGACCAGACATAATGCTAATGAGGATCTGCCAGTGCACAATAAAAGCCATTTTATAAATAATTCAAAACTATGAAACATAATGTACAGTGTGATAAAATACTGGATTTAATTATTTGTGGAATAATGAGACACTTCTGCAATTAAAACTTCAGGTCATATATTCTTTGCATAATCTGGATAATTACTTCTAAATGTAAAGATTGAGCAAAACTTAAAATGGAAATTAAAAAACAATCTAGAAAATTGCAGGACCAAGGTACCAAAATACCCTTTATTGAACAAAACAATTCAGAAGCCTCGCAGCTCATGTTATGCTTTAGATAATGATGTCATGGTTAATTTGGTGGTATTCTTCACTACTGAGTGAGCAATAATAAGCTGGAATTATTATTAGCCACCCAGAACTACTGATCATATATTTTATTAAATCAAATTTAAGCTCACAAGCCTCAAAGCAGCAATGCCCTAAAATGGGGAGAGGGGGTGGGGGTCATTAAATCCTCCAAAGATGTTTGTATAACAGAATGATACTCTGATTTCTGAGGCTGCTCCAGACTAACAGTACATTGTAAATAGCCATTACCGGTGGAAATTATCCTGAGAGTTAACAATCAAATGGCCCTGCACACTCCTGCTCATAATCATCGGCATAGATATCAGTTATAGACGCCAACAATAACCCATGACCCACTCATCTCACAACATTTGTGGAAGATCTGCATTGCTTACGCCTTGAAAATAAAGGAAAAAAATCTGTGCACGTTGGATATTGGAAAGAAAAACAAATAAGTACTAGAAATAAGTCAGACATAACTTTTCATCGGAAACATTAATCCTGCTTTTGTTTTGTTCCACAGACAAAGTCTAGCCTGCCGGTCATTCCCAGAATTTTCTATTTTCCTTTTGTCTTAAGAAATTAAGGCTCCAAATACACCGGCTAAATTGAAGGGCATCTGTCAAACACGAAGGCCCAACTCCCTCACTTACATAAATAATTCCCTCTTGAGTTCATACAAGTTGCTGTCTACAAGAAAACAGAAGTAAGATGGGAGGAGTGCACTCAATCCTGCCGTTCAATATCGCTGCTTTTCACAGAAACATAGAAAACCTGCAGCACAATACAGGCCCTTCTGCCCACAAAGTTGTTCCTAACATGTCCCTAACTTAGAAATTACTAGGCTCATCCATAGCCCTCTATTTTTCCCTAGGCCCCAACTCCTCTTCTGTGTCTTGTTCAAAAGTTTCAAAGGTACATTGAACGTCAGAGAAATGTATACAATACACATCCTGGAATGCTTTTGCTTTGCAACCATCCACAAAAACAGGTGTGCCCCCAAGGAGTGAATGACAGTTAAATGTTAGAACTCCAAAGTACCCCCCCCCAGCTCTCCTCCCTCCCACGCATAAGCGGCAGCAAACAATGATCCCCCTCCCCCCACCAGCAACAAAAAGCGTCGGCACCCACCAACGAGCACTCAAACATGAGCAAAGCAACAGCAAAGACACAGACTTGCAGTACCCCAAAGACTACTCGTTCACCCTGTATTCGACATACCACAGGCTCTTAATGAATTCATAAATTCCCCTTTCAAAATTTTATCTACCTCCACTTTAAATGCCTCTAATTATCTCACCTTCACCAGCCTCCAGAGTAGAACGTTCCAGAGATTTGCATATCTTATATGGAAATTTAATGTCAATGAATGCTCTTATTCGAATTATATTGTAAATAATAGAAATAATAAAGTTTCAACAATGAGTGCTGTGATTGGTTCCATCAAGTGGAACTCCACATCAAATCCAGCTTTAACACAATCTCTCGAATCTTACTGTGCCAATTCTACTAATTATCCATGTCCTTAGGGAAAGCTACGTGTGTGACATCAACAGAACTAACATCATCCACTGTCTTGGTCATTTCTTCAAAGAATTCACTCAAGAAGAAAAAGAATTTCAGGATGTCCATTGTGTCGATTTCTCTGACATTAAGAGTAGCTATTGCAGGTTACTGAGCCAGGATCTTGGTTGTCTGAAGTCGTCATGCTTTGACGTTCATAACCCAGAAAGGGAAGAAAACCAGCACAATGTTTAAGTAGTGACTGCTGACACTTCCAGCTTTCCACAGCATATGGCATATTGACTGGCTTGATTCAGAAGCTGTCTTCTTGCGGTTATGAAATAGAGACATATATTCCAGGAAAATGGAAAGCTTTTGTTTAATACAGCTGGCTGTTTTCTATAAAATCTGAGCATGCTGCCAACTGCTATGAAAAATCATAAATCAGAGGCAACCCTATCCTGTCCAAGCAGCCTATATTACGACCTGTGAGTTACATAGAAACATAGAAACATAGAAAATAGGTGCAGGAGTAGGCCATACGGCCCTTCGAGTCTGCACCGCCATTCAGTATGATCATGGCTGATCATCCAACTCAGAACCCTGTACCAGCCTTCCCTCCATATCCCCTGATCCCTTTAGCCACAAGGGCCATATCTAACTCCCTCTTAAATATAGCCAATGAACTGGCCTCAACTGTTTCCTGTGGCAGAGAATTCCACAGATTCACCACTCTCTGTGTGAAGAAGTTTTTCCTACTCTCGGTCCTAAAAGGCTTCCCCTTTATCCTCAAACTGTGACCCCTCGTTCTGGACTTCCCCAACATCAGGAACAATCTTCCTGCATCTAGCCTGTCCAATCCCTTTAGGATTTTATACGTTTCAATAAGATCCCCCCTCAATTTTCTAAATTCCAATGAGTAGAAGCCTAGTTCATCCAGTCTTTCATCATATGAAAGTCCTGCCATCCCAGGAATCAATCTGGTGAACCTTCTTTGTACTCCCTCTATGGCAAGGATGTCTTTCCTCAGATTAGGGGACCAAAACTGCACACAATACTCCAGGTGTGGCCTCACCAAGGCCTTGTACAACTTCAGTAGTACCTCCCTGCTCTTGTACTCGAATTCTCTTGCTATAAATGCTAGCATACCGTTCGCCTTTTTCACCGCCTGCTGTACCTGCATGCCTGCTTTCAATGACTGGTGTATAGTGACACCCAGGTCTCGTTGCACCTCCCCTTTTCCTAATCGGCCACCATTCAGATAATAATCTGTCTTCCTGTTTTTGCCACCAAAGTGGATAACCTCACATTTATCCACATTAAATTGCATCTGCCATGAATTTGCCCACTCACCTAACCTATCCAAGTCACCCTGCATCCTCTTAGCATCCTCCTCACAGCTAACACTGCCGCCCAGCTTCGTGTCATCTGCAAACTTGGAGATGCTGCATTTAATTCCCTCATCCAAGTCAATAATATATATTGTAAACAACTGGGGTCCCAGCACTGAGCCTTGCGGTACCCCACTAGTCACTGCCTGCCACTCTGAAAAGGTCCCATTTATTCCCATTCTTTGCTTCCTGTCTGCCAACCAATTCTCTATCCACATCAATACCTTACGCCCAATAGCGTGTGCTTTAAGTTTGCACACTAATCTCCTGTGTGGGACCTTGTCAAAAGCCTTTTGAAAATCCAAATATACCATATCCACTGGCTCTCCCCATCCACTCTACTAGTTACATCCTCAAAAAATTCTATGAGATTCGTCAGACATGATTTTCCTTTCACAAGTCCATGCTGACTTTGTCCGATGATTTCACCGCTTTCCAAATGTGCTGTTATCACATCTTTGACAACTGACTCCAGCAGTTTCCCCACCATCGATGTTAGGCTAACCAGTCTATAATTACCCGGTTTCTCTCTCCCTCCTTTTTTAAAAAGTGGGGTTACATTAGCCACCCTCCAATCCTCAGGAACTAGTCCAGAATCTAAAGGGTTTTGAAAAACTATCACTAATGCATCCACTATTTCTTGGGCTACTTCCTTAAGCACTCTGGGATGCAGACCATCTGGCCCTGGGGATTTATCTGCCTTCAATCCCTTCAATTTACCTAACACCACTTCCCTACTAACATGTATTTCCCTCAGTTCCTCCATCTCACTGGACCCTCTGTCCCCTACTATTTCCGGAAGATTATTTATGACCTCCTTAGTGAAGACAGAACCAAAGTAATTATTCAATTGGTCTGCCATGTCCTTGCTCCCCATAATCAATTCACCTGTTTCTGTCTGCAGGGGACCTACATTTGTCTTAACCAATCTTTTTCTTTTCACATATCTATAAAAGCTTTTACAGTCAGTTTTTATGTTCCCTGCCAGTTTTCTCTCATAACCGTTTTTCCCCTTCCTAATTAAGCCCTTTGTCCTCCTCTGCTGGACTCTGAATTTCTCCCAGTCCTCAGGTGAGCCACTTTTTCTGGCTAATTTGTATGCTTCTTCTTTGGAATTGATTCTATCCCTAATTTCCCTTGTCAGCCACGGGTGCACTACCTTCCTTGAATTATTCTTTTGCCAAACTGGGATGAACAATTGTTGTAGTTCATCCATGTGATCTCTAAATGCTTGCCATTGTATATCCACCGTCAACCCTTTAAGTGTCATTTGCCAGTCTATCTTAGCTAATTCACGTCTCATACCTTCAAAGTTACCCTTCTTTAAGTTCAGAACCTTTGTTTCTGAATTAACTATGTCACTCTCCATCTTAATGAAGAATTCCACCATATTATGGTCACTCTTACCCAAGGGGCCTCTCACGACAAGATTGCTAATTACCCCTTCCTCATTGCTCAATATCCAGTCTAGAATAGCCTGCTCTCTAGTTGGTTCCTCGACATGTTGGTTCAAAAAACCATCCCGCATACATTCCAAAAAATCCTCTTCCTCAGCACCCTTACCAATTTGGTTCACCCAATCTATATGTAGACTGAAGTCACCGATTATAACTGCTGTTCCTTTATTGCACACATTTCTAATTTCCTGTTTAATACCATCCCCAACCTCACTACTACTGTTAGGTGGCCTTCTTCCAGACATTATATATAAATTTAATTAATTTATGACATAAGGAATGAATTTACACTCTTGGAATCAGTAGCCACTGATCCTCAAAATTGAGAGTAAATAATAAAATCTATAGTTGGTGACAAATCACTACCAACCAATTATAAACAGACACTAATGCAAAGTCTGTGCCAAATTAGGTTTTCTGTAAAAGTACGCGGTGCTAAACAGAGGGAAATGAGCCCTGAATAGGGCTGGTGCACTCTGAAAATTATGTCGCCATTAACAGATGACAGACATTCACCATCGCAAGTCACAGACATGCCATTGGGTAGCAAATGTAAAATGAAGAATAATTTCTGAGGGTAGTCAAATTTAAGAAGGACTTTCTGCAGTGCATCCTGACTGACAGTAAGTTGCATGGTGTACACAAGCCGTGATTCTAACCGATGCATCCATACCAGAACAATCCCAGTGCACGTCAGTATCACCCAAGGCCATGCCATCCCTGTTGCACTTTCATCAATCTTTTCTGGCAAAATAGCGCACCTCACTTTCAGTAAATTTTCTGCTGCAGGAGGGCAAATGGAAAATTATTAAACTCGCATAATATTCACCCTAGAACTAACGGAATACCTATCTTGCTCATCAAGTTGCAGCAGGAAGACAACACCTGCGTACAGGCACGTTCAGAGTCCAAGCTCCGAGCATGTGAGAGATTGGATATCACACTTAACAAAGGCCCTGTACCCTTCAGGTTTCACATGTAGTAGGCACAGCAGGGTGCTGGACAGTTAATCCCAATGTCATCTCTTACAAAATCCTTTCAGAAAAAGCTAACCAACATTGACACATTCTTCCAGAGCATCATTTTAATTCTACTCAGCCAAAGGCATGGTCAACCCTAGAAAACTAAAATGAAGACTCCACTTTTCACAGCTGGGAGTGACCAGAAACACAGATGAAGGGACTGAAGCCTCCTTGGAAAGTATAATATCCTACTGATTTATGACAATTCCCGCCCTTGACCCTCAGGGGATCTGCTCAAAAAAGAGTAAACATGCACCAGGATTATTTTACTTAAAAGAATTGAAAGTAAGTGCTGGCAAATATAGCAACACCCAAAACAGCATGAAATATTTTTATTTATACACAAATATATATACATACTCTATACCTTAATAATGTCTAACTAATATCCATGCCCCTTGTCCATTTGTGTCTTGTATAATTTATGTTCAATGCATGATCTTCTTGAGAATGTTGTGGATTCGATGCTCTGTATCTGTGAAGCTGAGTTTTTCAGCTCACCTGCACCCATATGCACTTGTTCACCCATGGCAATAAACTTGTCTTCAATATCAACTTTGACAATTACCATTTCTTCACACAAATCCTCAAAACTACTCTGTGAAAATGTATCAGGTAAAGCAACTACTCCTCGTATTGATATCACCCATGCTTCCTGTGCTAAAACTCCAAACAGGAGCAATATCTTTAATATAGTAGTTCTGTTAAACTTTCTTGGAAACCTTTGGGAACTCAATTTACAGTCTATTTGAAGCAGCTGGGACTAACCAGTAGCACTGCCTAGAAGTGAACATGTCCCTGAGGGAATCTCCTCCTTACTGACATCAGTTTAGCTGTTTCCCACTCAAATGCTTTCTGTTCAGGTCTGTGTAAAAGTATCTTTCAAAAAATTAATCACCTTCTAAAAGTTTCCACATGACAAAACTATAGGTTAATACATCATTGTGTAAATACTGAACAAGTCAGCCAATGACCCTTGAAGTTTCTTTTGCTTTAAGTTTAATGTGTTATCCTTAAAACATGCCAGTTATCTTTTAAATAATAAAGGGAATCCAGACTGAAACTCAGCACGCAATGACACAGACTGTAATTTAGTCAAAGGCATATAATGTCGTGAAAATTACTCTATTGTGCACTCAAATTACTTGAGTAACTGTGACACTGGATTTGTAAAATTTGTAAATTACTCAATTATTACTCTGAAAAAAAGCTAATGAAAGCAGATATATTAGCAAAATGAGAAGGTCAATATTTTATAGGAAAAAACAGAGCAATGGTCGAATTTCACTACATTATTTCACTGCATTACACTACAGTCTTATTTCACTAAATTAAATGCTCCTTATATATGTTCACATATACAAAATCCTCATTTTCAATTAATCCTAAACTCACTGAGAGGAGAAGAATCCAGTTCAGAACCTGGAAACCAACTCTCAATTCATATATGTTTCAAGACCTTAGAACAAACCCGATTTCAGCATCAATCCACTTTTATTTACGTATTTTCTATATGCTCTAATATTACTAAAAATAATTTAGGTTATTTTTAGCTTTGTGCTACTGTGAACCTATTTCCCAGACCTAACAAAGTGACTACGATGAAAAATAACTAACATCATAAATAAAGACAATTCTGCTGAATTAATATTTACTAATAAATACTAATATTTACACAGCTTTCTAGAAAAGGCATCATCATAAATTCTTTAGGATTCTTGTTCCATAGAAGTTCGTTCTCCTTTATGGAAAAAGTTTAACTTTCACAGTTTTGCATTCTACATCGGTGAGATAAGCATGCACCATTGTGGTACAGAGCCTGGTATTTAATGCTTGAAAAAGTGGTGCAACTGATCATCTGATTATTCCAAAATTCATAGTTCGCTGAACGTTGCAATTAGCTAATAGCTAGGCTTAGTGAACACCGCAACATCAAACACCTTAGCCCGAGCTACCACCTTCATAAAGAGCAGCGTAATAATCTATAAAGGTGATCGCGATTGGGCACAAATTGATGAAAAACCCTGATACAAAGGCTTTTTTATGTCATTGTTGGGAAAAAAAGTTACCTATTAAAAGTAAAAATACCTGCAAAAAATCCTCATCTGGGAATGTTCACTTCAGAGTTCTCCACTCATTTATTTACAACAAGTGAATGTTTCCGAGCTGGTGAATGAAGTTATGGCAGGTTTCCCGCTCTGCAGGGTGATGCACTTTTCTAATGGATCATTCGAATTAGAATCAGGTGTTAATGTCACCGGCATATGTTGTGACATTTGTTGTTTTTGTGGCAGTACATTGCAATACATAATAACAGAAACTGTGAATTACAGTAAATATCAATCAATCTAGCTATCTATATATAATAGTTAAATTCAATAAGTAGTGCTGAAAAAAACAGGGATGAAGTGTTCATGGGTTCAATGTCCATTCAGAAATCTGATGGAAGCTGTTCCTGAGTCGTTGAGAGTGTGCCTTCAGGTTTCTGTACCTCATCCCCGATGGTAGCAGTGAGAAGAGGGCATGTCCTGGGTGCTGGGGTCCCTTTTCACGGATGCTGTCTCCTTCAGGCCATCCCTCCTTGAAGGTGTCCTGGATGCTGGGGAGGCTGGTGCCCATGATGGAGCTGAATGAGTTCACAACTTTCCACAGCTTATTTCGATCCTGTGCAGTGACAACCCCACCCCTCCCCACCCACTGCACCAGACAGTGGTGCAGCCACTTAGAATGCTCTCCAGGGTACCTCTGTAGAAATTTGTGAGTGTCATTGGCGACACCAAATCTCCTCAAACTCCTAAGGAAATAAGCTTCTGCCATGTCTTCTTTGTAACTGCAGATTTCTCCAGTGGCCCAGTACGTCTGACCACGGAGTGTCAGAGGTTCAAAGGTCCTTAAGCTTTATTAAACTCAATTGACAGTTAAATATGTTTACTAGGGTAAGTTTTTGGCATTATTCATTACTTTTACCATGTGGGGGCATACAGAAAATCCACATATAAAAGAAAATAACGGCAGATAGAATCGTACTGCCCAAACTTGGTGACTGCTTTGATGGTACCTGTTCTGTGCCCCCAAGCCCACACTTGATGGTTTGTGTTAAATTTATTTTCCATTTGACGTAGTGTGCAGTCCTTCGGGATGATTGACACAGGAATTGTTTGGGCATTCTGTTGGGAGTACAAAGCTCAGCAGAACTATGAAACATATACCACACAATACATCACAGCAGGACAGAACTCACCGTGCTGACAATCCCTTCCATGCTTTGGAGATTTATATCCGATCCAGACGTCTGTGGGATTCCTCCGTGCTCATATAACGCACTAACATTAGCCAACCATTACCCCACCTGAGCCTCCTTCACCCAGCACTGAGTCCTGACAGCCTGAAGAACATCTGACTCCAAATGTGTGCAATTGGACATTAAAACTCCAGTGGTCCCGTAACTCTGACCATGTGGGTCAAAGGTCCTTCGGGGGCCAAAGCTCTTTGCAGTAACACTGTTTATGATTGGTCCCTTTTCTTTCCGGCATGTCTATTGGAGACTTACAATGTCAGGAGCATTCTGGGCAGGTTTTCAAACTACCCATTTTAATCCATCATTCTTTGTTCAGTGTCAACGTATTTCACCATGTTACCTCTGTAATCATCTGCTTCAATATATAATGACCAAATAGGCTGCACTTTGACAACAGCATTCTGTCTGTACCTCTGAACAAAACTTTAACCCAAAGGGCCTGGTGTGCAATGTTTGTGAGGGAGGGAGGGAGGCAAGTTTTAGTTCATTTACATTTTCTTGCTTTGGTTTATTTCAGTGTGTTTAATTGTTTTTGTGCCATCAAGTGCAATTAACTTCCAAACTTCATTGCTAACTTAAACATTTTGCTTGACACTTCTTAATAAATGCTTGTGAATGTGCACAAATATTCAAGTTGCTTGACATTCCGTTAGCCTGTAAGCTTGGCTGAACCCAGAGTCAAAGCTTCTCAATGTTGTCAGAAGACCTGCATACACAGTGCCTCAACAATCGGGTCATCTCCTGTGCTGTTCAGGAACTGCTCAACGTACAAGCACGTTTTGTGGGCAAGCAAGTGGCAAGACTAGGTGGCCCATCACATCCAGCAAATCCCATGTCACTGTCTAAAACTCATGCAGCCCCAGGAGTTCAAAATTTATTATCAAATCCCTTGACTTATTGACCTTATTATCGATGAATGTTTACTGAATAGAATAATTATGTTTTACAAACTTATGTAGTGATTCTCATAAACCAACAGGTGGCATTCACATATAAGAGAACTGTATTCTGAATATAGTCAGGAAATTATGTAAATTCAAGTACTTTTTGCCATTATTGTCATAGAGGTGACTGGTCTCTCAGAGATGAAGCTATTTACTCCTAATAAAATCAAATGCAAGTGAGTTAAATCAAAGTTCTGTATTAAGACAGCTGAGTTTCTCTCCAGGACGTGCACTGTTGAGAGGTGGAAGATTTGATTGTGTTGATGCAGGTAAGCGAGATTATCGCCAGTAATCTGTCCTGGTCTGACCACACAAACGTGTGGCCAAGGAAGCTCACCACAGCCTCCACTTCCTCAGGAGGATAAAATAATCCAGTCTGTCCCTGTCTGCCTTTACCAGTTTATAGCTATGCACCACAGAAAGCTGCCCGCCTGGATGCGTTATCAGTTTGGCACGGTAACTGCTCTGCATGCGACCACAGGAAACTGCAGAATTGTAGGACCAGCTCAGCACATCATGGAACCCAGCAAACCCTCCACGGATTCTGTCTATACTTCTCACAGCCAGAGTGAAATGGCCAGCCAAGTCAAAGGCCCACCCACCCCAGACATTCCCTCCTTTCTCCTCCTCAATCGGGCAGCAGATACAAAAGTCTGAGAGCATGTACCACCAGGTTCAAGGACAGTCTCTACCCCACTGATATATAAGACCATTCAATGTTCTCAAGTACGATAAAAAGTACTCCTGACTGCAGAATCTATCTCGTTATCACCTTGCATCTTATTGTGTACCTGCACTGCACTTTCTCTGTAGCTGTTATCCCTTATTCTGCATTCCATTCTTGCTTTGGCTCAACGCATTGTGTAATGGTTTGATCTGTATGAATGAGATTTTCACAGTACGTGTGGCACTAAGGAATCAATTCCAATGGATATTACCATGCCCATCTGATGATTTAGTTTTGACAGTTGCAGACATGAAACAGGGTTTTGTCTTCCTTTGGCCTTCTGCTGCTATTAATCCAATAACTCTTGCGTCAAATCACGTGCATTCACAAGTCCAGCTCACTTAATCTTTATATTCTCAGTATCTTTATATTACAAAAAAAACTGTTGCAGTCGCAGCGTTCAGCAGCTTCATTTGCCTAAGTAACCGAAGAGTGTTTACTAGGTCAAATGTCACGCCGACAGAGTGCAAACTCAACGACAACAAAACAGTAATAATTGAACAGTGGCATCCAAACAGGCAACAAGCCAGCATTCCAGCGTAAATACTGAATCTACCACTCCAACAGTTGTCTTCTCCTGCACATTGTGATAAGTTATTTGTATTTGTCAGCGATGATTATAAGCTATATCTCGGGGCTAGTTCGGGCTTGCTGAGTGTTTGCCATTCTCCTGCTATGGAACTGGGACTGGGACTCCACACAGGCTTTTAGAAACATAGAAATATATAAAAACTACAGCACAATACAGGCCCTTTGGCCCACAAAGCCGTGCTGAACATGTCCTTAACTGAGAATTTACCTAGGGTTATCCATAGCCCGCTATTTTTCTAAGCTCCATGTACCTACCAGGAGTCTCTTAAAAGACCCTATCATATCCGCCTTCACCACCGTCACCAGCAGTCCATTCCACGCACTCACCACTCTCTGTGTAAAAAAACTTACCCCTGACATCTCCCCTGTCCCAAGCACCTTAAAACTGTACCCTCTCGGGTTAACCATTTCAGCCCTGGGAAAAAGCCTCTGACTGTCCACACGATCTATGCCTCTCATCATCTTACACACCTCTGTCAGGTCGCCTTTCATCCTCTGTCGCTCCAAGGAAAAAAGGTTGAGTATCCTTCCTATATTGAGGTGACCAGAACTGAGCACAGTATTCCAAGTGGGGTTTGACCAGTGTCCTATATAGCTGCAACATTACCTCTCAGCTCCTAAACTCAATCCCACGATTGATGAAGGCCAATGCACCGTATGCTTTCTTAACCACAGAGACAACCTGCACAGCAGCTTTGAGTGTCCTATGGACTCGGACCCCAAGATCCCTCTGATCCTCCACACTGCCAAGAGTCTTACCATTAATACTATATTCTGTCATATTTGACCTACCAAAATGACCTCACACTTATCTAGGTTGAACTCCATCTGCCATTTCTCAGCCCAGTTTTGCATCCTATCAATGTCCCACTGTAACCTCTGACAGCCCTCTACACTATCCATAACACCTCCAACCTTTGTGTCATCAGAAAATTTACTAACCCATTCCTCTACTTCCTTATCCAGGTCATTTATAAAAATCACAAAGAGTAGGAGTCCCAGAACAGAACCCTGAGGCACAACACTGGTCACAGACCTCCATGCAGAATACAACCTGTCTACAACCACTTTTTGCCTTCTGTGGGCAAACCAGTTCTGGATCCACAAAGCAATGTCCCCTTGGATCCCATGCCCTCCTTACTTTCTCAATAAGCCTTGCATGGGGTACTTTGTCAAATGCCTTGCTGAAATTTATATACACTACATCTACTGCTCTACTTTCATCAATGTGTTTAGTCACATCCTCAAAAAATTCAGTCGGGCTCGTAAGGCATGACATGCCCTTGACAAAGCCATGCTGACTATTCCTAATCATACTATGCTTCTCCAAATGTTCATAAATCCTGCCTCTCAGGACCTTCTCCATCAACTTACCAACCACTGAAGCAAGACTCGCTGGTCTATAATTTCCTGGGCTATCTCTACTCCCTTTCTTGAATAATGGAAGAACATCTGCGACCCTTCAATCCTCCAGAACCACTCCCGTCCCCGTTGATGATGCAAAGATCATCGCCAGAGGCTCAGTAATCTCCTCCCTCACCTCCCACAGTAGCATGGGGTACATCTCATCCCATCCCGGTGACTTATCCAATTTGATGCTTTCCAAAAGCTCCAGCACATCCCCTTTCTTAATATCCACATGCTCAAGCTTTTCTGTTCACTGTAAGTCATCCCTACAATTGCCAAGATCCTTTTCCATAGTGAATACTGAAGTAAAGTATTCATTAAGTATCTCCATCACTGATTTACATCAAATATGCAAAAATGACAATTATTATTAACATTCAGCGTCCTCTTATTTAAGAAATATTCATCTGAAAATAGAGTGACAACGAATTACTGAATAAATTATTTCTTCATTCACGGATTCAAAACCAGATTGTTTAATGAAGAGGTGATGTTCCCGTGAATAACCTGTTGTTTGGAAATATTTTTGAATTGCAGCAAAGGCCCATTAATACTGTAAACTATTATGGATTTGAAACCATATTCTTCAGCAATTATGACACATGTAACTGATGCTACATTCAGGGAAATACATT